>NW_028259056.1:0-166654 GCF_024713525.1 Acromyrmex echinatior
GTTGCTTATCGCGCTCAATGTGCAGTAGGCATTATGCCTCCGGCACACCAGTGCGTTGTGCGCGACACGCGATATCCAATGAATGTATCTATTTGAGATGAAAATGATCATCGAGATTCATCTTTACATTTGCTATTGAATATATCAAACCAATCGTTGACAAGTTCAAAAACGTCAGCACTTTCTTTTCAAGTTTCTTTATTGTAAAGAAAATTTTTCTCTCTACATCATCTAATAGCTTTAGCTGTTATTTGGAAACAGTTTTGCAGCCGTTGATACTTTTTATCTTGCCTGACCAGCAATCAAATCAGTTTCAATTATTTTAAACATAACTTTTAAATCTCTATTATTTATTGATAACATTCTTTCCATGCATGTCTTATTGACATGCTTATCTCTTATTAAAAATCCCCTATCTAAGTAATGATTCCTAATAAGGTCAATAAATAAGGTCCATCCGTAAAAATAAATATTTCTAAATCATTATCACTTGGATGTGTGAAAAAAGATTTTTGTCCCTCGTTTATTCCCATATTCATTCTTTCTAAATTTTACTGTTATCTATACCTAAATTCATGGTTATCGCAACTACAATATAATTTGCATCGTATAAATTTTTAATGATTTCAGTAATGATAGACGAAGTAAGAGGCTGATCGTAACTGTAATACTGTTTATTTCCATTTGCTAAATAAACCACGAGCAATGCTAATCTGTTTTATGAGCCTTGCTTGTTCAGCTTTTGTCAATTTTAATTTTGTGAGATATATATTATATATTTCATCAAAACACAGTATAATTAGTTTTTGAAAGTCTGAGAATGAATTTGACTTGCGTTTTATAAGAATCAAAATCTCTGTTAAAATATCTTCGCTTAAATCTAAACGAGAGATGCCCAGTTAGAAGTGTTAATAATCCGGATAAGGGGTAGTTATTTTTTTTTTAATATCTATAAGCTTTTGGACTCACTTTTTAATGCAATAGCTGAAGCAATGTCTTCTATGTCCCATTTGACTTTTTTTATATGATTAACAGTAACTTTGATTTCTTTTTGCAGTCGTTTTATATTTTTACGGAGTAAGTTATTTTCTTTCTTTTTGTGCTGTAATTCCTTCTTTAGTTTTACTATTTTATTTTCAAAGCTAAAAAAATATAATTTAATAAACTTTATAAATCATAGAGTAAATATTATTTAATAATATTATTTAATAATACGATTGCTAGTTTAAAATAAATTAATATGTAACATTACATTTATTTTAGATATATTTAAGTAATAATATACTTTATATTCTGTAAAGAAAAAAGTATTTTTTTCGAAAACTTTTTGTATTAATCATGTATCTTTCCAGTATACATAATATAAAAAAACATCCATTTTTAAATTTGCTTCAAATACTTATTAGAAATGCTATGAATAAAAACAAAAATTATAATTGAAATACTATTTTTTTAATACAAATTTTGTTTCTTTAAATAATATATTCTCTTTGCAGATTAAAATTATTTATTTAAAAAAATTACGTTACATTTATTGACAAATAAGTAACAGATTTTTCTAATGAACCTTTGAATATTAAATTTGAATGCTGTGATATTAATGTTATATAAATAGGATGAAAGTTAGTTTTTAGTTATTTAAAATCAAAATAATATAAATATTTTATTAAAAAGTAACATAATAATAAAATAATGTAAAAGATGTCGGCTCGCATATGCAAACATATATAGAAAAATTATTGTGAAGGCCAAAAACGAGCAATAATAAAGTGTAATGTTAAACTGTTTTATTATAACTATAATATTAAGAAAGACGTTTATTAAGAAAACATTTTGACTTATTGAGTTAAATTTTGATCCTTACGTATCAATGCATTAGACAATTGATTTTTAATTATAGTAATGAATATAAGGAAGACTCAGTCAAAATAAATGTCTTTCTTAATATTAAAGTTATAAAAGATTTTAAATACGATAAAGAAAGCCAAGATCGGTCAAATTTTAGATGTACAAATAATACATTATATATTCTTTAATTAAATCAATTTATTCCAGATATAATTGATATAACATTCGGTTTCAACACAATTATCCTGAAACGCTAATACATTTTTCGCAACAAATTTTTTACTTTCTTTCTTTCTTTCTAATTTAATTTAGAGGGAATTATAACTGAATGTTATCGGCTCGCAATTATATTTGGAATAAATTGATTTAATTAAAGAATATATAATGTATTATTTGTACATTTAATGTAACATCCAAAATTTGACTGATCTTGGCTTTCTTTTCGTATTTGATGATTCACATATACGGTCGTGCTTAAAATTCTTAAAAGATTTTAACTTTATATCTTATTATTGCTCGTTTCTGACTTTTACTCTAATTTTTTTATAACAATAAAAAATTTCCAATTCCTTACTCAATTTATTTTTTAGAAACAGTTGTTTGTTCTTGTACAGATAGTGTTAAATTTAGACTATTTATATTTTTGGTATGAAGATCATCAATAACTTCATTTGACGTTGTTAGCGAGCTTTGTATTTCAAATTCGTATGTGTAAACCTCTTTTGATATTACATTTTTTTTTATCAGTAAATAAATAAATAAGTACATTACATAATATTTTATTATAATATTTCACATAATATTTTAAGAAAAATATTAACAAATCATAGATTTATACTTTTATTTTTTTTAATATTTACATTTCTTTTGTATTTTCATTTTTTGTATTTCTTTTACAGGTTAAGTCTTTATTTGGAGTTATTTGTAGAGAATTATAATTTATTTCTTCTAAAATGTCATTATTAGGTTGATCACAAAATATGTTTTCTGTAGGAATAGCATTTGGTAAAATACTTCTCACTGTTAACAGTGTTGGAACATATCTAGATAAAAGATACAGCTAAAGTATCTAAATACTGTATCTAGATACAGTATCTAGATACTTTAGCTGTATCTAAGTGCATTACCTCGATTCTTATAGGCGAAGATACCTGTATCCGTATCTAGTTATTTTTGGATACAGTATCTTTTAAGTTTTAGATACATAAGTACAAGGTACTTATACATTTTGTTTTATATTATATTATAAACTTAATTTTTAATTATTATATCTACTATAAATCTTTACTATACTATATTATAAATCATCAAGAGTACTTCAATGTTGTGAAGAAAAAAAATTAAAAAAATTTTTTTTAACAATTGTTAACAAAAAAATTAAAAAAAATTTTTTTTACAACATTGAAGTACTCTTGAAACCATACAACTTTTGTTTAAAAAATTTTTTTCCATCTTTTATACTTCCGACGATATTTGCCTCGAAAGAAAAATATTGTTTTTTTTTTCAAAGGGGTGTTTCACTTCTTAACCATGATTTAGAGCACGTATAAAAAATACGTGTCTCTTAGATTATCGTGTTTAACAACATATTTCATAGAAAATCAAATCGGTTCTGGACAGTTGTGAAACTTCCCTTGTCAGTCGAAAAGTCCTTTACCATTGTGCAATTTTTGCAATATTTTAGGAGATATTAATTTCTAAATATCACTTAATGAGCACGTATCCACGCGGATTACCACCAAGTATACGCCCATTGCTTGTTTGCGGGAAATAATGATTGCTTGATAGGCGCGCTGCTCGAGTTAAAGCGCTTAGCGCACCTACCAAGTAGTTCTCGCGTGATAATTAACTGCAACTGATAAGTGTAGTCTTGATGGTAGTCTGCACGGATATGTACTTATTTAGTGACATTTAGAAATTAATATCTCCTAAAGTATTGCGAAAATTGCAAAATGATAAAGGACTTTTTGACTTAGTTTAGTCCGTTCTACTGACAATGAAAGAAAGGATTTTATTAATTTAACAAGCCATCAGTATCTTTAACAAGTAATCGGTAAATATGTGACAACAAAATTGATTTGTTGTGATTGCTACTAGTTTGCTGTACCAACTAATTATTAGTAATAAAAGCAAATTATATAGAACCTAACCTATCTTTTAGATAGACTTTAGAATCGTTTATCATAGAAATCATAAGGTTTGTTCGCGTCGCAAGCTCCAACATGCTCCAACATGCTCCTCTCGTAGCTCCTACTCACTCTATCTTAACTAGAATTGGTCAATTTCTTTCGATTTGAGATCGTACGATCGTCTACGACTTCTATGTATACATATATATGAGCCTTTTATTTGCTAGAGATACTATTGATTATTTGTTACATTGACGAATGAGAAATAATTAATTTGCAATAATAACTAATCGATCGTTTTCTTAACAAATACCACATTTGTTTTCCCTTGATTTGTTCCTATAACAAAATCATTTGTTATTTCAGTGTACCCGCTCATGAGAAGTGATTTCGTAGATCGGGAACCTCCTGTATATGAACGCACTTTGTTGTTTTCGACTTAAATTTTCATTATCGAGACATTCTTTTATGTATTAAAACAAACAAATAAAATGTAGCATTTTGCTTATATCTTTTCTTCTTGTTTTCTGTATTTTTTCCTACTTCCCCATTTTTCTTTTTTTCCTTTTTTTTAAGTACCTAAAAAGTATTTAAATTTTCGGATACTTTTTTCTTATATCTGTACTTAGGTAATCTATACTTAGGTAATTATAAAAAAATGTATCTGTATTTATACCTAAATACATTTTGTACGTAATCTATACTTATATCTTTCAAACAGTATATCTGTTCCAACACTGGTTGTTGGAGAATCTTTATAATATTTGAGGTTTTCTTTGCAGTAAGGAAATGAATGGAACAAATACGTGTTGAAACATTTTTTTAATTAAATAAATTTTTTAAATTAAATTATATTTTGCAATAAAAAAAATTTGTAAATATTAATAACATTTAATTTATATATCTATCACTTTTTAGGTTAACCTCCTTGTCACAAGCTTTGCTGCAATATTACTCTTTTGGAAATGAGAAAAATTTTTTTTTTATTTTCGCATTTTCACTGCGATTTTACACCCTTTAACGCTACCGTGCTGCCATTTTTTATGAAATTTTATCACAAGTGATGCGTCAGTCTTTACTATTATTTTCCAATATGGAAGGCGACTTGTTTCAATGCCATATATGCGCAGAACGGGTGAAAATTTGGTGAAAATTTTTTTTTATATCTAACGAGCACAATTCTTCTTTATTACACCACGGTCTGAATGCATCCGCAGCTCTTCTCTGTCACGCCACGAATTCGCCCATATGAACATATTCGCGACAACCGCGACAATTTTCAGTAGCGTCAGAAAGTAGCTCCATATGAACGAGTCGATGCTTATGATTATGGCGCTACAAAGATCGTATGAACGAACCCTTAGTTAAAAAGAACAGACTTCATGATTCTCACTACGCATTGTAGTGTACGTCATATTGCGTAGATGTAATAAATTCCTTAACCTCGATAGTTGTCGATACTGTAGATGTCAACTTTAACAATATCTCGGTTTTCGGGGCAGAGCGACATTTTTTCCTCCAAATTCTTTTGTTTTATACAAAAACGCATTGAATAAATCTAAATTTCATTGATTTTTAAGCTGTGGAAGACTCATCTAAATAATTACCGCGATATTCCTAATATAGATAGAAAGAAAGTTTGTGGATGTTTGTTATAAGTTGAGAATGAAAAAGTCAAATTCCAATAATATTGCTGCGAATGATGCTTCAATGCCTAACGTGACTGAAGAACTACTTGCACCAATTGACATCACTATGAAGTAAGAGAACTGATTTTTTCTGCTATGATTTGCAAATAGTTTGCTATGTAAAGTGTATATTTATATATATATATATATTTAAAAATATAACAAAAAAGGAAAGAACTAATGGGAATAATAAGTGCGCTATCAGGAGACGCGATAGTGTTTCCCGTCAAGTATATTTTTAAAGTTTAATACATTAAAAACATCCTTTCTATATTATTATGAAAGGGACACTACCATGTCATGAAAGAGATGCTACAGCGTATTCTTTACAAAAAGAAGAATGCTTATGTAAAAATTATTTTGTTTAAATAAATGAATGTTATAAAAAAAATGTATATATTGTGGAAGAATATAGATTTTTATAATTATATAATAATAAAATGAGATAACATCAATAAGTTCGTAAATGCACTTGATGCGTAGATATGAATATATGTACATATTTTTTTATCCGATTTATATCATTCAGATATGTTGTCGTTATCATTTTTGCAAAATCCTGGACAAAATTTTGTCCTCTTTGGCTTTCGCATCACGAGATATAATTACTAAATGATTTTAAGTATTTATTTAACAAATTAAAGACAAGAATATAAAGAGAAGTAGGAGGAGTCAGCGCAGTACTTTGTGGACAAGTTTAACAATGGAGATGTTTTAAAAGTCCATTTTTTTAATATAAAGGTGTATAATATCTATATGCGGTTCAACTTACTTTAAGTCATTCTCATCGGAATTGAACATAATAATTCTATTTTGTGGAAGTAGTGTATCAACCATGGTGCCAACCATTCAACTCTGATCCAACATACTAAAAAGATTCCAATGATTCATCATTCCCAGTTTACTGATCAGAAAGAAACAAGTAACTCTTACGTAATAAAGTTGTAATGAAATTGAGAATATTAAAGATATATTTAAAATAAATATATAAAAATATTGACTTAAAAGGGCCATATAAATCCAAACGAGCCTATAAATCATACAAATAAAATAGAGCTACAAGCCACGAAAATAATAATAAATAATAGCTATTAACACACAGACTTTTCGACCTGCTACGAGATTCATTGCTTATATATTCATTGCTTATAATTTTGAAAATTATAAAATTAATTGTTGAACCCTAATTAATCTAAAATGACGGTTTAAACGTCGAGATGTGATACAATTATCTATATAAAAGACAGACAGCACTCAACATCTAGCATACATTAATTAGGATTCGATAATTAATTTTATTATTTCCAAAATTATTCCAATAAACAATGAATATGACCTCTTAGCAGATCGAAACGTGTTAATGTTAATAGCTATTATTTATTATTATTTTCGTATGGTTTGTTTTATTTTATTTGTATGATATTTAAAATATATTTTTTTAAAGAAACAAAAGAAAAAAGTAGACTGTCACTCATCACATTAATGCAACTTGCACATCCACAATGAATAGTCAATTAAATGAATATAATAGTTATTAGAATAACAAATTCAATATAAAAAAATAAAGGATTAGTGAGCTAAGTTAGTTATTCTTGATTATATAATAATATTATATAATGTATAAATTAACGTTAATTAATATAAAAACAAACGTTTCGACCCTTCATGAGTCATCCTCAGTGTACAAATTTTAACGATCACAAATTAAAAATAATAGTCGCAAAATCGCATTATACAATAAATACTTATTACATTGATTTTATGCGCACGCAAATTTAAGTGTCACTTCTATAAAGGTGTTGTAGATCATGATTAATTGCTAATGTCCACTTTGATTTTTGTCTTATAATTTAGGGCTCCTGACTAGTCATGGCGGCCATGTTGGAATCGTGACGTCAGAAGCAAGGAATGATACGTTAATTTATGTTGCATGACATTTTAAATAAAGACAATTTTGGATGAAACGAAATGACGAGATCGCTTTAAAACATTATAAAAATCGATGAAAACTGTTCTTTCCTCCCTTGACAATTAGTAAATGATCCGACAGCTGTTGAAACGAATAAAATATACGCTTTTACATATAAAATTTCAAGATAACTTTAGTTTTCATCGATAATTATGATTTCGATAAGTACGAAACAAGCAAATTTTTACAATTAAGCAAATAATAACGAAATAGCATGCAACATAAATTTCGTCGCCAAAACGTCACTTTCCACGCCTACAAGTTCAGTCATTTATGCGGCGCTGTAACACACATACAAGCATAAGCCCATGTGCTCGTCTTCGCCGAAAGTGAACGAGACAGCGAGTTTTTTCTCATACTAGTCACTTGTTTCAAGTGACTAAAAATGCCTTCTCAGCAATCTCGGCTGTTCAGCTGCCCACGGCATCGATAAGGGACGAGGATCATTTTGAATAACATATAAGTTGTAATAAATTGTAATAGTGTATCCCTTCCATTAATTCAGAATAATATAAATCATGTTAAAACGCAGCAGTTACGAAATATTTAATTGTTTACGATTTTGCGCATTATATACTTCCTTTATAAACTCGAGTAACAAGAATAGTTCGGTAGAAGTAGAATTTTATCGGAAAAAAATTATAAAAACCAGCATTTCTCTTCACAAAAATCATCGAAAAGCCAGCAGAAAAGAAATGCATATGTTTGAGACTCGAGACTTGTGAAGAAAATATGCGAAAAAAATCGAATAGTTGCAAAAAGTACATTTTTTGCTTATAAAACGGAATTGATTGTATGGAAAAAAATTCAGCCTGAAAAATGATATTCGAAATATCTAGAAAATAAGAGACATTAAAATCGATTTATTAGTTAAATAGAAAAAAAACCACCGAAAAAGGTTTTTTTCACTTGCTCTCTGTTCATTGAGATTTAAACGCTTCAAAATTTTCATAAAATGTAGCCCTCGTAATGACGAACAAATCTAGTCCTGAACGAGCCTGAAATGTTTCTTAATTTTTGCAAAAAGTCATTTGTTCACTAAAAATCTGTCTACGAAAAACTTAATTTCTTCATCTTTGAGCAGTCGCACAGCAATTTACAGGAGTGATTTTTCTTCTTCAAGAGTTGCACTATCACGTACATTTAGTAGCAAAACGATTTTTTTAGTTAAACTGACTTATTATAAAACAACTTTGAAAAGTGGGTATTTTTTTTTCGTATAAAAAAATGGAATAATTTCGTTAATATGTGACTTAAGTTTGTTAATCAGACATTTTATATTCAAAACGTAATTTTTTAAAATAATAAACAGAAAAAAAATTCAAGAAACGAAAAATTTCATGGTTACAATTACTTTGCGAAACATTTGGTTAAGCTATTTGTTTTATATCTCGCGGAGCTATCCCAGATTTAAAAAAAATTATGTTTCTACGTCAATTTATTGATGAGAAAATGTAAATTTAGCAAATTTTAACACATGAAATCAGATCGCACGAGTCTCCGAGTGGCCCGATCTTCCTCCACTCCGCCCGACGCGCTGCCTCGCTCGCGTTCCTCAACTTTCCAATGATTTAAACAAATTTTTTCGGCAGCAAAAAATTCAAGAACTGCAAATGCAATTTTTTCTTGACAAATTGGTGCCAGACGGAACTCTTAAGTTTAAAAATTAAAGCCATAGCGATTTAAAAAAAAAATTGTTATCTCGGCTCCTAATAATAGGAGGGTAACCTTTTTTTTTTTAATTCGTAGAAAAATGTCAGCTGTCGAATGTTTCACACGGCTATTTAATATGATATATACTAACAAAATTATTTCATTTTTTTGTACGAAAAAAGATATCCACTTTTCAAAGTCGTTTTATAAGTCAGTTTAACCATAAAAAATCGTTTTGCTACTAAGTGTACGTGATAGTGCAACTCTTAAAGAAGAAAAATCACTGCTGTAAATTGATGGCGACTGTTCTAAGATGAAGAAACTAAGTTTTCCGCAGACAGGTTTATAGTGAACAAATGATTTTTGCAAAAACTAATGAATATTTCAGACTCGCTCAGGGCTAGATCTTTTCGTCATTACAAAGGCTACATTTTACAAGAATTGCAAAGCTTTGCGTTTAAATCTCAATGAGCGAGTGAAAAGAGGCCTTATTTGATGGTTTTTATTTTTTTTTCTATTTAACTAATAGATCGATTTTAATGTTCCACGTCTCATTTTGTAAGTAGTTCTACAAATACCTACATTTTTTATGCTGAACTTTTTTCCATATAATCAATATCTTTCGTTTTATAAGCGAAAAACATGCTTTTTGCAACTGTTCGATTTTATTTCACATATTTCTGTCCCGAGTTTCAAACATAGGCATTTCTTTTTTGATGGTCTTTCAAAGATTTTTGTGAAGAGAAGTGCTGGTTTATAATTTTTTTCCGATAAAATTCTATTTCCACTGAACTATTCTTGCTACTCAAGTTTGAAGGAGGTATATAAATGCACATGAAAAATCGTAAACAATTAAATATATCGTAAATTATTGTTGTCGCTTTAACATGATTTACTATTTTGGATTAAAGGGAAGGATACACTATTATTACAAATTATTAAAACTTATATGTTATTTCGAATGCTCCTCCCTTATTGATGCCGAGGGCCGCAGAGTGGTCGAGATTATCGAAAAAACATTTTCGATTACTTGAAACAAGCGGCTAGTATGAGAAGAAGTTTGCTGTCTCACTCTCGGTGCACCGAAGGCGATCACACGGACATGGACTCGTGCTTGAGTATGTGGCTAGGTTTCGCCAGACCATCGTCTGATTTTGTGTCGCCACCGTCAACGCAAAGTTCTTAGCTGCATACTCAGGAGTTTTAACGTCAGAAACCTTATGTATTTTACAATATAATAGCGCACTTATTATATTATACGCTATTATTTAATTCCCTTTTCGTTTTTGATATATTGGTTTTTCTTGGGAACTTATTTCTATTATTATTGATTTTAAAAAATGTTATATAATTGTTATATTTAAAAAATAACATTTTTTTAATGTTGAATATTTTAATAGACTAGATTTATTAGAAAATCCAGTAAAGCCTCCAATAGTGATTTATAAACATACAAGTCACTGGGACAAACTTAAGATGGGATTAGAACCGGCTGATCAACAGATTGTGGACAGATTACGAAAGCTAAAAGATGAGGAACGAAACATTCCATTGCCTACAGTTGAGGAGATAAAGCAAAGATTGGCATTATTGAAAGATCAAAATCCAGAAGCCAGTGGAAGTAACATCATAAATGTATGTAAACAAAATGTATAAATATAATTGTATTACGTAGATTTTTATTTTTATAAATCGATTATTGCAGGTATATCGAATAGATACTAGAACAAATCAAGAGAAAGCAGAGGATTTAATTCAGGAATATCTTGCGCCAATGGAGCTGCCTTCAACTAGCGATCTTTGTAAAGATATCGAAGAGATGCTCAACTCCTTACAGGATGATGGCAATAGAACTGTGAGTGGATGACGTTATAAAGTTTAGAATGTAAAAAAAATTATAACATCAATTTTATTTCTTCTAGCGTTTTGATCAATGCATGAAGGAAGAAATTGACATTTACAAAAAGTTATGTGATACGACAAGTAGCGACAACACAGAACTAATTAACAAAATTTCAGCAATGGAAATAGATGTATGTATTCGTGATTTATAAGCGTGCATTTTTAGCTCTTTTTGATTTTATTTCTACAGTCATTTATGCTCTGAAAAGTTATGTAGTTATACAGGATATTCTCGATCTATGGGATCGTCATGAGCAGGTAGAGTGAAATGAACTGAGTCAAAAAGTCTTCTACAATTTTGCAATTTTCGCAATAGTTAATGAAGTATTAATTTTTAAAGATAGCATGTTCATCCGGCTTTCTATCAAGTGCACGCTTATCGTTCGATGCGCGGGCCGCATAGAGTAAGGATTGCTTGGCAAGCGCGTAGCTCGAATTATGACGTTTATTGGCTCTTGCCGCGCACATCGCTGACGGGCGATTTCGTAGGTCGAGAACATCCTGTATATTTGAATTTAGCAAATAATTATTAATATTTCTACATAAAATTTATATTAAAAAAAAATCACACAGACTCCTCCAAACATACAAGATGATAATGAAGATGAAACTGAAGATGAAGATGAGAATGAAAATGAATGCGTCATGTGCTCGCGAACTGTGAATGAATCAGATCTATATAAATGCACAGGATGTACAGGTGATCTCTATTGTCCTTCATGTTTTGAGAGTTCTCACGATGAAAATGAAATGATAGATAATCATAAGACCGTTCACTTTATCAAGGAAGATAAATTGTCTTCTGCAAAGATGAACCTTATAAGAAAATTATTAACATCAGATAGAAAAAATAATCACTGATATTTCGTTACTGCATTATATAACAAATTTTTTAGAGACGGTTTTACATTTATACCGATAGTTGATTCGATAGCAATTGGATACTAGATGCGCACAAGGCTAATTGGAAACTATAGTTTTAACAAATATACAAAATTAATTCAAAGATTTCTTCAATTAATGCTTAATGCAGATGATTTTTTCAGTCTCTAGAAATTAAAAGTATGCTTTATCGCTCGCTTTGGCTGTGTCGTTTTGTAGTTATGGTCATTTTTATTAGCCTTATTAATTCCTTGTTTTTTAATGTGTTATATAATCGATAAGTATAATACACGTTCGTGTACGAATATAATCAGATATAGATTATGTCATGTTAACACTTATCCCTGCTAAAAATTCCAATTATGTCCAAATAAAAAGTACATACACTCATCAGAATAGACAAATCAGTCTTTATCTAGCAGTAAAGTTCATCCAAGTAATATTAAATCTGGTTATATAAGTATTTCCATTTTATGATATATAGTTGAATTTTCAGATAAAAATGTTGTCTGTTTGGTATATCCGCAATTCTAAATACGTTAGATATTGCAAAGAATTTACGCGATATAAAGTTTACTGATTTTTATCAGATAATAACATAATCCGTTTATGTATTCCTAAATTAGTGAGTTTAAATTAGTGACTTATGGATTTCCCAATAAAAGATAGATCTGTAATTACATGAAGATTCGTATTCAGTTTATCCTGAATTATTTGGAATTCCAAAATGGATAGAACGAGATTCGCAGACAAGAGTTGACATAGAACTTATCTGAAATTCCAAATGTATTTTGGATATAACAGGATTTCCAGTGCAAGAAACCACATTTAACCAGATGTCCAAATTCATATACGGACATGCTTGGAATTTTTACCAGAAGTGAAAGCGCTATTCTTTATAGTTCATAATAATTTTAGCTATTTACTTCGTAATTTTGACATCTTCACAATTTCTTCGAGTCTCAAACTCTGTCTATTTTCTTATTACGAAGTCTCTATAATAGAAATTGTAGCGATCGTAGAATTTTAAATTGTAGAAAATTGATCAATAATTGATTATTCTTATCATATTCAATACGCTCTCATATTCAATTGTGTGGTTAATCAATTTTTTATGACTTAAGACCTACGATCATTACGACTTTTATTGTAAACCCTGTGTAAGTATTTTTCATAAAATTAGCGTCTATTATAACGTATGTTTATAACAAGATGGAACAAATTTAACTACTATATTTTCGTATGCAATCATTAATAATGGTCAACCAGAGATTTGTCACGAATACGGAGGCGTTATGAGGCACTGAGTAGGTACGATCAGCGTAGGGCGCATTTTATATTAAAATTTAATGAGGCACAAAATTTTAATAGGCAGCGCTATTCTTATAAATATAAAACTCTACCTTATTTGATATTTTAAATAAATTAGCTAAAAGTTTTCTGGAAATATTTTAAAATTTAGCAATAGCGTTACAGATCTTATTAACTGTGCTAATGTCTGTGGCAACTACAGAGGCATTTTTTTCAAAATTAAAAATAATAAAGAATTATTATTTGAGAAATACAATGACGCAGACGCGATCATGTAATTTAGCTATGATATCAATTGAAAAAGAATTGGCGAAACTATTTTGATTACATAGTCTTATGTAACAATTGAAGACATAATCAGAATATTTTCAAAAACTAAAGTTAAAAATTATAATATAGTATGTTGCATTAAGCGTCAAATATATTATTACAAAAGAAAATATGAAATTTATTGTATTCGTATTCCTGTGTTATGCAAATTGGTGGAAATTCCTTTAGTTGTTAATTCATTGCCGTTGGCGGGGGATTGGTGTTTCAGAGACTTAGCTAATCCTTATGATGGGGTGCAAAAGCAAATTCCAGCGCAGAACGGTCGTAACGCCTCCGCACGAATAACTACTGTATGTAATTCTTGCTAATGTATATAACTGCAGATATTTTTATTATTTAGCATTATGTAATATAATTCATATTACATAATGCTGTATAATTTAAATTTTTTTATATATTTCTATATAATTTAAATTTAAATTTTATTAACGTTATTATCATGTTGAACTAATTCCTTGTTTATAAAATCACCTCATTAAAAATAATTTTTTCATCAAATGTTCCACTATTGCTATTATGCACAATACGTACAAAAATTTTAGTCGTAATCGTAAGGTCTCAAGCAAATCGATTATAATAAAAATTGCGATTTCACATTTTGAAAAACTCGATTGTGATTGGCCGATTTATTAGCTTACGGCCTTATTCTCAGTAAACATATATTATATTAATGTTATACAAGTGCAATAAATTAGAATGTTACAAATAATAAACATAATTGTTATCGGTAACATACCGGTTAATTGTAATTTCCCACTCATAAATATAACATGTAATATAAGAAGTATTTTTATTATATAATAAAATAATATTTATATTACATTACCACAAAGTAATTGCATGTATATATATATATATAAGATATTTTAAAAATAAAAGACAATGTATTGTAAAAATTTTTAATGAAATTACGGTTCTTGTTACAACTGTTATGATATGATATGAAAATAATGTATATCTTTGCGATATAGGACAATTATTAATATTCAGTCTTTTTTTTTTAGAATTTTGTGATTCTCAAAATCTAAACATATTTGTAATCGATAATCCTTTTGCTTCTGAACCTATTACTATTTCAATTAAAGAGGTACAAACGAAGTGTTTAAAGTTACTAATTTCTAATTCTAATTTTGTGAAAAATATGTAGCTCCTTCAATACATCATCCATTAATTGAATAATATAAACAAACAAGGGCCAATAAGAGTTTTTTGCGCAGTGCAAAAATAAAAATCAATTTATTGTCGAAAGCTATAGTATAATTAGTTACGCATAAATGTTTCGGTCTGCTTCCGGGCCATTATTTGTCTGAACGTATGTTGTAAAATTCTCACTTCTTCATGGCGAGACAGTAGAGTTAATCTCCTTATTGGCAATGGTTGATAATTCCAATGGCAACGATTAACAGATAAAAATCTGTGCAGATATAAAAAACGTTACCAATTATTATTTTTTATAATGAAAAATTAATGCACTCACACATATATGAAAGACGTGAATATCAAAAATCAATCGAAAGACAAAGGATCCGCAAATTATTCATATTTAGCGATATAAATTTATTTACCGTTCTGAATATTGTGACGGTCAAATGAGTCAAAGAGAATACACAGTGTACAAACTAATAAGTAAAACGGACGGTATTACCAACATATGTTAGACTGTTAAAAATATTAAAAACAATAACGGCACGCGGTTTGAATCGAGATGTATGTGTGATGTAAAAATTCGATGTCAGATTGCAAATTAAGGCTGTTTTTTTGCAACTGAATATGTAGCATTTCCGAGATACGTCGTTTGTACAAAAATTGCTCCTGATCAACAATTTCTGTGCCTTCCCAATCATGGTTTAGATCCAATCTGTGTTCGTGATAATAACAGAATGATTACTCGTGTTCCTTCGGATGTCATTATAATATTTCGAGATTCTCGTTTTTAAAGTCCTCCTTGTCTGTCCGACATAAGAGGCATCGCAATTCTTGCAATATCTTGTAAATTACGTTCTTTACTTTATTAAGTAAAAGATCTTTATGTGTTTTAATAAAAGAATTGAATTCAGACTAAAAAATACAAGGTTAACATCAAGATCTTTAGTTATGTCTTTGAGATCTTTGAGTTATGAATTTGAGAATCTTCGAAATAAATGGAATCGTAAACCATGACTTCTTAACAATATCTTCATCGGAAGTATCATTCGTGTTTTGCTTTAAGGTCTTGTTACTCAATAAAGATTTTAGGCGCTCATTAATTGTGTTAAAAATAAAATCAATCGGATAATCATTATTTAAAAGTGTCTCAATGACAAAGATCAAGTTCTTTTTATGATATTTAGGTTGAGATAGCAAAAAAGTCATATTAATCATTTCTATGATCGTACCTCTCTTTTGCGAAATAGGATGCTGAGAAAAGAAATTCAGGTACCTACCAGAGAAAGTAGATTTGTGGTACCAATCATATTCAAGAATATTGTCATTCTTGATAATCAGGAGACGCGATAGTGCCCCGGCCATGTTAAAAAAAAAGTAAAAGATAAAGACACTACAAGTCTTTTATCCCGAGCCATCAAAGTGTATTTTTGGGGATACAGGACTACTAAAATATAAAAAATTTTGAATCGCACGTAATATATCCTGAAAGGCGACATCGCCACGAGTAATTTGAGCTAAACGAAATGAAAATCGGTCAAGCCGTTCTGAATATACAAGCGGTCGAAAAGTGATGATTTTTGTGAAAAATGAAGTAACGTCTTCTTCTTCTTATTCTTCTTTTTCTCTGTCTGCAATAACATGCACCTCTTTTCTCTCTCACCCCTCTCTTTTTCACCCCATATCACTCTCTTTCGTCCTCTCTCACCTTTGCCTGCTGAAAGTGTCCGATGGTCACTCAGGGTCGTGACCTTGACAATGTGAGTCAAGGTCGTATTAATTTTTTTATTTAACTTCGTAACGCGTGACTGCTACAACCTTCCGAAGGTTATTCGGTGTGCAGATCTTCATAATGTATGGGAGGATCAGGGTCATCTGAGGTGAATGGTCCATTTTAATTTTAATAGCTTCTCAATGGACAATGGTTGCCTATTGAAACCCATATAGCACAGAAACATTGCAGAATGATTTCACTGAAACATTACAATATTGTATGATGATTGCGAAACGTTACTGAATCATTGTTGCAAAATTCCAACAATGTTAAGATATCCGCTTTTTGTTATATTGCAACAAAACGTTCCAGCAATATTGCAATGTAATGCATTTGGATAAATTTTTTACGAAGACTCTCTAAAATGAAAACTATGTCTATACATATATCTCACTAACTTGAATTTTTCTACAAATCATATTTTTAGTGACATGTACTTTCCAAAAGTAATTTTTTATGATAAAACCATAAAATATTATATAGATATATAGATCTAGTATTAATTCTTCATTATATAGATATACAGGGTTTATTATAAAAGTAATGCGCATTTTTTGGGAAAAATAGATTTATTGATCGTAGCGGTACAAATGCTCAAAATTCTTCAAAATACTCTCCCCCTGAATCAATACACTTGCGGAGACGTGTCTGCCACGCCTGGAAGGCACGCTGAAACTCCTCGATGGGAATGTCTCTTAGGAACGTTGTAACATGCTTTTGGATGTTTTCCACGGACTCCCAATGCTTTCCTTTCAGCTCTCTCTTCAGACGGGGAAACAAAAAAAAGTCGTACGGAGCCAAGTCGGGACTGTAAGGGGGCTGGGGGACTACCGGGGTGTTGCTCCGGGCCAGGTAGTTGGCAACGATGAAGGCCGTGTGGCTGGGGGCATTGTCATGGTGGAGCTTGATCCCATGTACCGCAAATGTGGACATGTTTAGGGTGTCAGCGATGTACTGGATGCTCAATCGACGGTCGGAACACAAAACTTTGCACACACGATTCACGTTTTCGTCGGTTCTGGCCGTTGTTGGGCGTCCAGAACAGGGTTCGTCGGCGACCTCCTCCCGGCCCTCCTTGAACGCCTTGTGCCATCTCCCGGACTGTGACCTTGAAATGCAGTCGTCCTTGAAGGCCTCTTGAAGCATCTGGAATGTTTCGGTTGCATTCTTTCCAAGTCGCACGCAAAACTTGATGGCGTATCGCTGTTCAAGCGAACGCTCCATCGCGCCGTGTTACAAAGTCGAAAAACACACTTCACGCGGAGGCACATCTTTCCACTCAGACTGCTCGGAGCAAACTGGCGACCGGCTGCCTTGGAAGGGCAGACCCCCCACCACATTTCCCGACCCATTTTACCCCGCTGCGATGGATATTCGCGTCACAATAAAATCATGCGCATTACTTTCATAATGGACCCTGTAGTATAAATATAGTATTAATTCTGAAGGATATTTATTTATAAGGATAAAGCATGTATGTGTGTGCCCCGAACTACAAATGATAATATTTGTAATTCGTTCGCTTGGTAAGTTAATCATGGGTAAGTTAATCGCAATAATTTTTTTTAATTCGAAACCACTCCGAATCAATTGAAATCGATTAAAAAATGATGATATAAAATTAATCAATAAAGTTCAGGCGCTGGTTTATTCTTGTGTTCACATAAATATCTCATTGATCACATAATTAATATTTCGATAAATCATTTTCAGCAGCTTAATTGCTTATCGTCTTATCTGATAATAATGCATCGATTGTATCCAAACTCGATATTATACAATCTTTTGATTTCATATTTAAAATAAATATAAAACTTAGCTAATGAAATGGCCATCATAGAAATAATAGATCAATAAATTTTTCATTTAAATATAAAATGAATTATACTAAGTATTATATCATAAAAACGATGTTAAACTAAAAGATTGCACTACATAAATATTGTAAAAATTTATATTTTTATATTATTATTATTGTAACAATTAAAGAATTACAGTTTTGCAATGTTTGTGGAGTACTGCGAGCATATTACAGGCATGACTTTTGCAGGCATGTTGTTAATTTACATTTCTGTAATATCTCTGCAATGTTATATTGCAATCTGCAATATTGCAACATACTTCAATCTTCTGTGCTGAGAAGTGTCCGATGGTCGTGACTTTAACAATATGTCAGAGTCATTTTAATTTTTTTGGATAGCTTTGTAATGCGTGATGGGTGACTATAATTTTTCGAAGATTGTTCGGTGTGATCTTCATAACGTATGGGAGGAGGGTTAAGGTCATCAGAGATGAATTGTCCTTCGATGGTTACTAAGGATCGTTACCTTGATCTTTGATTACATTGACCTTGACTATATGTCACGGTCAGCGTCATCGGAGTCATTGGATTTCCTATTTTATTTTTAATAATTTTTTAACGTGAGATGGGTGACCGCTTAACCTTCCGAAGATTGCAGGAAATGTAGTGGGACGGAAGTATCATGTGCCGTAGGTTTATGTTAATAAGTAATAATTCCAGATTGAAAAAAGAAATAAAATTAATTAAAAGAAAAATGAAACCGAAATATGATGAAACCGAAATATGATGAAAAGGCTATCCAAAGTCAAGGACCCATCGAGCCCCAACCGTTTAAAAAGTGACGTCCTCTCCGCGACCCAAGATGGGCAAGACAACAGCGTGTGCATCGCCATATTCGCAATTGCACGATAATACGGCGACACGTTATGCTGTATCTCAAAAAGGTAAACCTCAAAGCACCCATGACCCGTCAAAATCTGAGTCATGCGGGTTGAATATATTGAAAATAAAGAATGGGACCCTTCATCACCTATTCACGTGAGAATGCAACCATATTTTAATATTGTTCTGTTTCACATAATTGTTCCATTTCATATACGAGTACCAGATTAGGACATCCTCCGGAATGCTATGCAAATCCTAATCTGTGCAAACCATACATTGCAAGGATAAGTACTTTATCGCTTCATTTTCTTTTCGTGAGGAATATTCGAAGAAATGTCTACAAATTGATAGGTAATTATAAAAAGTTTCGTCAGTTGTTTTCAGCTTTGAAATTCGTCAACATGGATAAATTGCTTGAAATCTCCAATGATTTAAAGAATAAAGCAAAATATTATCCAAGAAATTTAACGAATGTTAGTTTGGACGAGGAAAAGATTTTCTCACAAAATTACGAAGCGTTTAAAGTTATGAAAAAGCGATTAGTGGATCTACCATGTCTCTCTTGCATCTCATGCGAAAAATTATATGAGTAGAGACGTTTCTAAGTTTGAGAAGTTGAGGAAAACAGTGGATGAACCTTTTTGGAAAAATCTGATAGTTTACGTGACAGAACACAACCGATACTGGACTCATTTGTAAGCTTTGTTTGAGCAAATTTCACAGAGGCCTGTTGCCTCCTACTTGTATTTCGAATAATCTTGCCGTAAAATTATTACCAGATGTTTTATCGGATTTCAATGATTACGAAAAAATGTTAATCAAGAGAGTGAACAGCTTCCAAGTAGTGCAAACGATGGGTTGTGTTTCGAACAAACATGTGCCACACAGACAAATGATCCGCAAAGTAAAAAATAGAACATTTCATTTGCTTCTGCTTTTACAAGAAACATTGGATAAAGTATGTCCTCCGGAAGATCTTATAAATTTGAATCACGAATTGCACATCTTCGAAGACCATTTATACCAAAAGGTCTAAAGTTGTTTGGGAAAATTTGATGGATATTAATAAAATGTATAAGACTTTACAATGGTTGAAAAACCATAATCCTCACTCGGAAATTCGTTTTCCAGCGTCATCTGACGATTTTATAAATGATAAGTTGCAAGAAACAGAATATCGGATCGTCAGTGACGGAAGCGACAATGATGAAATAGACGAGGTGATTGAGAACAGCATAACAAAGATAATAATGATCAAGCCGTTTAAAACGTAAGGCTTTCCTCACGCAAATCACTAAAGATTCAGATATTAATGATCAGTATACAGTATACCCAATGTACGCGAAAAGAATCGATAACGAATCTGCAGTCAAGCTTTATCAGATGTTGAAAATTAAAGATGTTCCAATGGATAATCGTTATAAATATCTGGATGTCATGTGTTTTCCTGATTTATATTTCAAGGATGTCAATGGACAACGGGAAGATAGAAACTTTGTTGCATTGTCGGATTATTTATTTGTCAGAACGCGATTGTCGAAACACAGTAGATTCAAGTTAAATCTACAGTATCTGTTCTTTCTTCTCAATGATGCTAATTATCGACAATTGAAAAATGATATCTATTACACTATGATGATAACTCAACGTTGTTGAGGCCTGCATGTGCAAAAATCGACGGAAAGTTGCAACACGGGTGCGGGACGGAAGCGAAAGTCATTGTTTTTACATAATTTTTGTAAAGATTTTTGTAATTTTTTGTAAAGATCGTGCGGATCTTTTTTATTTTTTTCTTTTTAAATATCGCGATTATCTCTCTCACGAGAGAGATACACTGCTAGTAGATACTTGAATGAATTGAAAGACGAACGATTAGAATCGAATTGAATGAGTATTTTTGCAAAAGTGAGAAATACAGATCAATTTTGGTGACAACCGTTCAATGACGTCAAATGCATTATGGTTCGGTGACATTGTTTTTAACTTTGAGCCTTACTGAATGGAAATAGTCCAATTTGGGTGAATATTTACGAGATATGAATCCTGATAAACAGAAGTTGAACATTAGCGAACCAATCGCATACGATCCTATAAGTACATCTAGATTCATGTGTATAAAATTTAAAGCCATGATTGATTTTATTTGTTCGTCCCATGAACAAATTTGATAACCCAGTAGGAGAGATAACCCATTCACTCTTTCTGGCGACTGGAAAAGTAGAGGTATCCAGCACGTGCACGTTGTATGATCTGGAAAGATGCTCCAATGCTAAGAAAATCGCCGGATGAAGAAGTTGTTGCGTTTATTCGAAAATACATGACATACAAAAGATGAAAATATTTCGCTAACGTTGTTAACGAAACGGTTATAATTGATCAGAATCATAAACATAACTCGTATTGCATGCGTACGAAAAAAATCAAAACGAATATTTACAGAAATATTGTCGGTTCGATTTTCCTCGACCAATTACTGACGATTTCGTTTTAAGAGATATCATCACTTCGATAGTGAGTAGAAAAACTTTATGCAATAAGAGCAGATTGTATGTCTTCCTCGCAAGAAGTCGGAAAGATTTATCGATTATAATTCGGTTTAAATTAACCTGAGAGAGTAATATAAATATACAATTTATTGAAGAAAAATCAGAGTTTTTAAACTCATACTTAACAAAGTACACGACAAAGTCGGAGAAATGCATTACAGACTATGCAATGATAGATTCCAATAAGCCTTTGGCATCAAACTGTGGAATTTTGCGATGCGTTCATTGAATAACAAAGAAGCGGTGCTTTAAAAGCTGCTAGGGAATCTCTTGTATGGTACAAACAGTGACACCATTGTCAAATGGATTGATGTTAATGAGATGAGAAATAAAAAAGTTAAAACATTTAATGAAATTAAAGTTCTCGATGAAAATTCTGCGAATATTTATTGTTCGTCGCTCATCGATGATTACTATCCAAGCAGACCTAAGGAATTAGAATCATTGAATTTGTACGATTTTGTCAGATTTTGAGAAATTACGAAACAGATGCCAAAAATGACAAAATCGAATTGTTTGAGATCGGTAATTCAAAAAAAAGGTAAGAACTCCTTCGATCGACCGACAGTAATTGTTATTGAACGCACGCACAAGGCGAGCTCGTGATTTCATCTCGAGCCTGACATTAAGCCTCGTCAAAGTCAGGGATTCGTCGTTCTCTAGTCTTTTCAAAACAATTCGGTACACGCAAACAGGCACCGGCAACGGACAATCGAAAGTTCTAGAACAATTCAATCCGCGCACGCGAGCGCCGCGCTCCGACGAATACGTCACGCGCTGTCACCAATCCCGCGTACGGATTTTCTGTCGCGCATGACTGTTACGGTAAACGTCGTTAGAAAAGAATCCAAAGCGCCAATCAATTTTGTACAACCAATGCCACGTGATAATTACGATTGTGGCAAAATTTTATTGGATTTCTCCCAAGAAGAAAGCCCAGACCGAAAGCAATAAATGCTTCGATCTCGCCGTTCCTCCGGGGCAGATTGCTTAGATAGTTTACACCGCTTAGACCGTTTACACCGCTTAGAGTTCTTAGACTTCTTAGAGTTCTTACTTCTAAAAGTTCTTAGAGTTCTTAGAGTCATAGTCTCGCTACTATATCGCTTCGTAAAACCGCCGTGCTAACCGTTTAGTGAAAACCGCTATAAAACGAATCTTTTCGAGAAGTGCCGAGAAAATCGCCGAGATTTTCCATCACTGCGATTCCAACTACAATTTGGAAAAGGTGACCGCATTTGATATTCTGTTAATCTAATATTTAATTAATTATATTTTCTGACTTAACTGAGCATATTAAAGAAAATTCTTTTGTTAAATTACAAAGAAACGGAGTTCTCTTTACTGTCGTGCGTCATATCAACTGTGTGCCGTTCTCTCACTCAAATCTTTCCGCGCGGTGCATTCTCGCACACGAATGTTACAAATTTGTATCGGGTTTATTTAAAAAAAAAACGAAAAAAATGTTATTTAATTAACCATTATCGATTTAATGTAAAAACTGAATCCGAAATTGTATTGATTCCATTAAAATAGTTATTATTTTGGATAACAAAGAAATCACAATAACGAAAGTAGATATTAAATTCGAAGTATTTCACAAAATGGTGGTACATCAGAAATAATTTCCATTGTCTCTGAGTTATGGAATAACTACACACAAAAGTCAAGGAATTACGTGTAAAAATGCAATGATAGATCTAGAAACGAATGTGTTCAGTGATGGTCAAATCTACTTATGTAAATTTGTCACGAGTGAGTACACTGGAAGGCCTACATTTGATAAATTTTCAAAGCTCAGCTACCATAAATCAATTTCGAGAAAAAGGCTGTGAAAATTCATGACTGTCAATGGACCATATCTAATATCATTGATGATGTACAGAATTATGGTTGCGAGGAACTGGAAAGTATAGTTACATGGAAAATGTAGGGCTTCTGCAGTGACGATCATGTTTCGTGTTATGCTAATGTAATATTGCAATGTGCGTTTCATTGTGTACGTATCAGGCAAATACTGAAAAATAAAGTATTGAACGCATTGACTGATGCTATCTGCGCGTATGTTGAGCGTAAGTGTTACAATATATTCTAGCGGTTAAAAGATCTGTAGGAGAACGCTTCAAAGAACGAAGACACAACAAGATGGATTCGGAATTTTTCACGGCTCTAATGTCGACGTATTCTGAAATCAATGATGTATTAGAACTCGAATTAAAGCACGTAATATCTTGTTCAAATACCAAATGTAACTATGCTGAAAAAGAGTTGTTTGCTAATATTACCCATACAGTTGACATTCAAAAGGAAAAAAGGTGTGCAAACTTTAATTGATTTAAAATTTTCGAAATGGGAAATAATAAATGGTAATTGTAACGAATGTAAGGGTACCGTTCTGAAAAAGAAAACCATAATCGAATCGACTTTATCCGTCTTAGTAATACAACTCAATTTATACACTTTTCTAAACGGTGCTTCTAAAAAAATGATCGATAATCGAATTAACGCCATATCGACGAGCACTGTCTCGATTAATAAAAAAAAGCACAAAGTTGTTACGTCCTATAGACGCCACGATTCTTTTCTTTCGCAAGAATTGGCTCCACGTCGCGATTATGGTTGGCGTATAAGACTCGAGCGAAGTCTTCTAATAACAGTCTGACAGATCTGAAAAGAGGGACCGAACAAGCTCCGCGAAAACTCAAATCAAAAACGCTAATCGACCTGGAAGGAATAACAATCTTAATGCAGGCCTGAAAAGTGACAAGAGACATTATAAATGCACCGAAATCACGCAATACTAAAAATCCAAGCTTTGTCGTCCCAGACTGACGACAACAATTTCACCTTAAAAAAACAGGCGTCACGTCGCGCTTAAAAAATCATAAAACGCATGGAATAACTTCTCACGGCAGCGTAATCTAAGATCGGACTCGCGATTGACAATGGTTACTCTGCACGCAAAACTAGTTGTGCATGGTAACCGTCTGTTTACCTAGCCATATTTTCCGCGAGGATAACAGAATTCGTCATCCGTCTGGAGCAATCTTGCCTCTTTAAAGAAAAACGTAAATCACTTCTTTTCTTCTCGAAACCCCTCTAACGATACACTTTAGATTAACAACGATAGGATACTATAAAAATCATAAATCTCGCGTGAACATTGCAACTAACTATTGCATCCTAAACAAAGGGCACAATGCCTTTTTTTGGGGTATAAATAAAGGTCCCGCGGAAGTGCAGAACGTCAGTACGAAAATCAGATTAGCTCAGTTCGCGTCGGTCAGAGAAAAGTTCACGCGTTAGTTCACATCAGTTCGCGGTTTTTTACGCAAGTGCAAGAAGGGAAAAAGATAAATTGTGGGCAGCAATCATCATTGGGATCACCCAGTCATTTGTCATTGCGACTGCTCTCTTGGCGCTCTTTCGTGGACAGCGGGCCTCCTTCATTTCAACCGATAGCTACCCGAGATCTCGTGGACTCACCAGCTAACCAGTAAGTCGGCCTGTCATTCCTTTCGGTTCATCCACACGTCTCCCCGCATAAAAACAAACATATACAGTATATACACACAAATATATATATATATATATATATATATATATATATATATACGCGTTTCTAACGAAAACATATATATTTTACCTTTCGGTTATAGTGCGCGCTAATACATCAACTAAAAAAACGAGGATGATCCTCTTACGTCAGGATAAGTATGCGGAATCGTCCACATAGCTAAGCCACAACCGACCGATGATAGCTATCTTGAGATCTCATACTCACTAGTCTCGGATCAGACAATCATTAGACCTCACCTCTCCCCTTGTCATCGATCCCGCCATCCAAGAAATCCTGAATTATTCCCCTCCCCCCCACCTTTTGAAGAAGGATTTCCTCTCCCTTCTCCTCTCGACGAAGAATTTCTTCTCCCTCCTCTCTTAAACTAGCTCCCAACTCCTTATCAGTCGGATCCCGTGCCGATCGACTGGGATCGGCTCTTTAGACTATATTCTTCCCCCTCCAATGAAAGAAATAGAACAGTTACATCCCAGGAAACCCCACTCCTTACACCGTCCTATACAAGCATCTCATCCCGATGTGCACCACTTATTTCGCCTCCAATACTTAATTCCTCTTCTTAATAACCTTAATTCCTTTTCTCTCACACACACACACACTCACACACGCGCGCGCGCACACGCACACGCACACGCACACTTCCATAAATAAATTCTTAGTCAACTACAGTAGGTATATAAGGCGGGTTCTAACCCAGGGGCTAGAGGGGAATGCGGGGTGCGGGGAAGTACTTGTAGGCGCGGGAGATACCTAACGCGGGCGAAAGAGGGGGAAAGGTCTAGGCTCCTACACAATAGGGCTCCTACACAATAGGGGTTCCTTTTTTTTGTTATCAAAATTTGACCATGTTTTTCTTTAAAAATGCATTAATAATAAAGGTTTGAATTTGACCATGACATATTTTTCTTTAAAAATGCATCGATAAAGGCTTGCATGTTAGAGAAAGATAGAGCGCGCGCGTGCTATGAGTGAAGAAAGGATGGAAGAATTAATAGAGTACGAGTTTTTTTTGTATGATACAGTTTTTTCAATTTTTATGGTTTTTCCTGGCGCGTCGAGGCAAAGGATGAGAAGTAAAAGACAATACACATGAAATAAGGCGAACAAAAATGTTTTATTTACATGTTATTACACCGGTTTTCATACTTATTAAAAACTAAAGCTAATAGTTCGCAATCGATGAGCTGATGTCCATTGAAGATGTCGCTATCACGTATAATGTTCTCAGATGCGATGTTGAAGAATCGTGTATACTTGGTATCTACCAAGTCTCGAGTCGAGCTAATCGTTCGAACGTTACATCGATACACCCGTTAAAGTCAAACATACGGCGTAGCGTTGTTTCGGTCATCATAATGCATACGGATGAAGAATCGAGACGTACGAGCGTAGCATAATTCAGCATGAAAACACTGACGGTTAGCGGTCCAACGCTTATAAAATTATCCTTGTATTCGTTTCGAAACAGCTTGTAAATATTTCCTCGCTGCTCGTAGAGGCTCTTCCACGTTTCGAGCGACAGCGATAGTTCGTGTCCGCGATGATTTCCACGTAACTCGGTGGGCCAACGTTGATTCCAATTTCCAAAAATTTGTAGCCCGTATTCGTCAGATCGTAACGTCTGCTCAGTAAACGCACTGCACGATGCTCCGTACTGTGTACATACATAAAACGTTAAAAAACGTTTCTTTTGTGTATAGAACGTTGAAACTTACATGTTATATTCCTTCTTCACATCGTACGATGCACTGCTCTCTTTAGCGTACATTTTTTCAGCCGTTCGTACAAGCGGGTATCGTAAGACTGATTACATCCGTGTAAATGGTAATACTTCTGGAATCGATGAGAGAAGACAGGTCCTCCCCCCTCTTTCCAAGAATTTCGAACATGTTGCGACACGTTTTATCAAGTCTTTCTACGTATTTTCTTTGTCACGAATTTATACATACGTTTATACATACGTTTATACACACGTACATACATACGTTTATACACGCATACGTACGTTTATACATACGTTTATACATACGTTTATACATACGTTTATACATACGTTTATACATACATACGTACGTTTATATTAGGTGTTGGAATTAATTCGTAGCGTTTTTAATGAAAGAATGTTATTTATTTCACATGAGCATTAAAAAATACATTAATGAAAGTACTTCCCATCACTTGTAAAACGCTACGAATTAATTCCAACACCTAATACATACGTTTATACACACGTACATACGTACGTTTATACATACGTTTATACACACGTACATACGTACATACGTTTATACATACGTTTATATATACGTACATACGTTTATACATACATACATACGTACATACGTTTATACGCACATATGTACGTTTATACATACATTTATACATACGTTTATACATTACAAAGGAAGGGAAAAGAAATATATAATAAATACGTTAACGTATTTTTATTTAAAAAATTCTTTTGCAACCACCAGTTATATATTTTCAATACATTTTGTAACGCGCAATTCTTAACATGTTGTTCACATCGTATAATATTAGTAACATCTAGATTAGATAAAGATTCCATGTCTTCGTAAACTGCATCTAGGGTCTCAATGTACATGCATTGTCGCTCATCATCCAGAAGCAAGTTCCGCAGCCACGTTCGTTTCTCTCGTCCCTTTACATATACGACAGCATCAATAAATTTTAATTTCATCAATTAAGTAAAAAAAATTCTATATTCGATCAAAGCTGATCTTATTCCCTAAATATTTCGGTTTGAATTTATATACATACGTACATAGACAATTCTATAAGCCACGCAATAAAGTCCTTTTCAATCTTGAAACGCAATCATGGATGGAACTACAGTGGTATTATAAAATTATGTATTACAATTTTGTGTTCATACATGTTCCTTTAAAAACGATATTCATTAGTTGTTGATCACGATTCATTAGTTGTTGATCAAACAGATGTTCACTTATTTATAATCATTGGCGACAAGTATTGCTGAAGTCGGCACGCTTGATTTATGCGAAACTGCAAAATTGTGTTTCTACGTATCCAACAGAGTAATCTTACCGCAAAACATGTTGAGATTCGTCGGTTTTCCGTAGAAAAAAATTTTTATATTACACTTATGCAAAATCGTATCTAACGTGGTCACAACTGCCGTACATCGACGTTTCACCGAGAAGAACTTATGCACTTTCATTTGTTAAACTTAAATTATCAACCAAAAAATGCTTTACTATTATATCGTGTACCCACTAACACATGTTGATAGTATTAGTGAATTACAATCAAAACATTTATGACAATTATCAAACAGATATTAAACCATCGTCGAACGTCTATCGAATCACTGTCAAAAACATCTTTCGAATTAATGTCAAACATCTATCGAACCGTTATCGAATGTCTATCACACCACTTTTAATCCTAACTATACACATTGAGTTCCCAGAAACCTCAACTTCAATTTCGAAATCGAGATCTTTTCGTATTTCTTTTCTTTTTCTTTGAACTAACAGTCGTCGAACGGTACCGTCATGTATCGTGTTCAACGAATAGAACCATATCAACGTCGACAAGATGTCCGAAATTGACCCGAGTATGATTAAACATCGCGTCACGCGTATGTAAAACGTATGCACGTACATACTACATATAGCGTACATTCTTCATTTTAAGGACTTACAAAATTAGCAGAAATATGACAGTGGTCTGTCAGACTGACGTAACCTTTGGTGTATTTTTTAACATTACAGTTCAAAGTTAAATAACTGACACACTAATATCAATGGAGCAATTTATTATAAACGTCTGGATTTTAATCGAGTCACTTCAATGCAAATTTCCTTTCACAAAGATTTGTGAATTAATTTTCACGCTGCGGGCCTTGTACAGATTTTCTTTATTATTAGGTATTTATATTTTCTCAGCTATATATTTTAGTATTTTTATTATTATTATTAAATCCTCATTTCTAACAAGCTATTCTTTAATAACGTTTATTATTTCCAAATCTGTGCAGTTCTGAATATTTTTGTTAAATCATACAGTGTCATCTTAAAATATATTAGATATCATATTAGATTTATTATTGTACATAAATGCTGCTTTAAATATTAATATTTATATACAGTATACAGGATGTAACTGAAATAACACCTACTAGTCACATACAGTGTTATTCCTAATAAAATCTAAGTCCAAAAGCCTTCTACTATTTTACAATTTTTGCAATAGTTAACGAGATATAATATTAATTTTTAAATATTGCTGAATAAATGGATAAAATCAATGTATAAGACAATTTTGAAATATCTTTCCGTGTGAAATATTAGGTGTACAACTTTGCTTCCGCCGTTTTCCTGTAGATGGCTTTAGCGATAAGTGGTGGTCGAAATAAATAGATCATAGACGTCATACAATAAACTTGGGCAACATAACCCCATAGAAACATTAGTCGATTTGTGCTGCATCATAAAGTTATTCTCCATTGAAAATGTCAGTTTACGAGCCAAATTCTCATTTGCAGGAGGTTTTAATTTTCTGCTTCAATATGAAGAAATCTGCGGCTGAGGCTCATCGAATGCTCTCAAATTCTTATAGTGAAGCCGCTATTAGTGAAAGAACGTGTCGTGAGTGGTTTCAACGCTTCAAGAACGGTGATTTTGACGTCGAAGACCGGCATAACGGTGGAAGAGAGAATGTTTTCGAAGATGCAGAATTGGAGGCATTATTTGATTAAGACTCGTGTCAAAATCAAGAAGAATTGGCACGATCATTGGGAGTGACGAGTCAACAAGCCATTTCAAAACGTCTCAAAGTCATGAGAATGATTCAGAAGCAAGGAAATTGGGTGCCGTACGAGTTGAAGTCGAGAGATGTTTATTTGCTTGTGAACAGCTGCTTGAAAGGCAAAGACGGAAGGGATTTCTGCATCGCATTGTAACTGGGGACGAAAAATGGGTTCATTACCATAACCCCAAGCGCAGAAAATCATGGGGAGTTCCCGGCCATGCTTCCACGTCGACCAAATCGAATATTCACGGCTCCAAGGTCATGCTCTGTATTTGGTGGGATTAGCTTGGCGTAGTGTATTATGAGCTGTTAAAACCGACTGAAACAATCACAGGCGATTAGTATCGAACACAATTGATGCGTTTGAGCCGAGCATTGAAAGATAAACGGCCGCAATACAACGAGAGATACGATAAAGTAATTTTGCAGCATGACAATGCTCGAACCCATGTTGCTAAAGTGGTCAAGATATATTTGAAAACGTTGAAATGGGAAGTCCTACCTCACCCGCCGTATTCTCCAGACGTTGCTCCCTCTGACTATCACTTGTTTTGATCAATGGCACACGACCTGGCTGACCAGCACTTCCGATCTTATGAAGAAGTAAAAAATTGGATCGATTCGTGGATCGCCTCAAAAAATGACCAGTTTTTTCGACGCGGGATTCGTATACTGCTCGAAAGATGGGAGAAAGTAGTGGCGATGGACAATACTTTGAATCATAAATGTATAACCAGTTTTTTACAATAAAGCCTCGAATTTCGGAAAAAAACGGCGGAAGCAAAGTTGTACACCTAATATTTTAAAGAAATTTTTCGAAATTAACTCTTAAAGATATTTTTAATTTATGTATATTTTATATTATTAATATTTTAACTGTTTTATACGATTTTAGACATTTTGCTCATTGGGTAACTAAAAAAGATATTGAAAAAATTACAAAATGGTAGAGGACTCAGTTTTTTATAGAAATAACACTATATGATTAATAGGGCGTTATTTCAGTTTTATAACCTGTACATATACATACATATATAGGGTGTTCTGAAATTCGAATCAAAGTATTATATAGCAAGAAAGATCTCGAAAAATTAAGTTAAAAAGTTATTTGTAAATTTTTATTTTAAGCAGAAATTTTTGAAATATCAGGATTCAAATATAACGAGTTACAGCCTATATTTAGATGATCACTTAAATTAGTGAGTGCGCTGAAATATACGCTTACTTACTCTATAATACATATTACCGCATATGCAACTCATCGGCAGGTAGCCCTCTAAGCATAGTCTGTAATTAAACCTTTATTACAAAAATTACTGTTAAAAATAAATAATTACAAGTAACTTTTTCACTTAATCTTTCGAGAACTTTCTTGCTGTAGTACGTAGGCTGCTGGCAAAGTTTCTGCAAACAATATGAAAAAAAACATGTAAAATTCGGTAAATGGTTTTTAGTAGTATTGTTTTTAGAAGAATTCTAAATAACATATTATTAGATATATATGTTCACTTTGAACTGGCACCTTTGATAATATATCTATTACTTGTCATAATAATATATTATCAGATAATCATTTAAATTTTTAACAGTTTAAATTTTGATACACTTGATGTATGTTCACCTTGAACTGATACCTTTATTAATATATCAATTACGTGTCATGGTAATATATTGTATTGTTAGATAATCATTAAAATTTTTAAAAGTTTAAATTAAAGAGTAAAAGTTCAAGTTAAAGAGGTAGTAATAACTAAATAATTTAATCTGTCCCCGCCAATTTCAATCGTGAACTGTAATCGAAGATGTAACGAATTGAAAACTTGTAATACAGGGTCCGGCAAAATGATCTCCCACATTTTAATCTTTAATAAAAACACCATTGTAAATGTTATTTAGATTTTATTTTTATTAACTGAAAATTTATGCTATGCCATTTGTTTTTATTGAGTTTTGAAAATTACAGAGTCCAAGTGGCGACCATTTTTTTCGATACACATTCGAAGCTGATTTCTAAAAGTTTCCATCACTCGAGTAATAATTTGAGGCGATATTCCTGTAATTTCTTGGCGTATTGCTGCTTTCGATTCGTCAATGGTTCGGGGGTGGTGTTGAAAAACCTTCGCTTTCAGGTAGCCCCAAAAGAAAAAGTCGCATGGGGCAAGATCGGGTGAACGCACAGGCCACCCAACGTCTCCACGTAACGAGATTTGCGTCGTAATCACAGATTCGTTACTTTTCATAAATGTTTCGATAACGAAGGCACGATGCTCGTCCGTCCAATTCATGACGACAACTGAAATGGCAAGGCGCGAGCTACCAACTGACTACGCTAAGCTCCCCCTCTCTTCAGTAGTTCGGGGACAGTGGCGGTGCAAAATGTGGGAGATCATTTTGCCGGACCCTGTACTAGCTTGATCAAAAAGTTTCCGGAATTCATTCAAAAAATTCAAAATACAAGTTTATTCATCAAAAGTGATATTGTCTCCTTCAAAGTACTCTCCAGCGACTGCAACGCACTTATGCCAGCGCTTGATCCAGCTCTCGAAACATTTCTGGAACTCTATTATTGGTATAGCCATCAGAGCCGTCTTCGATTTTTCCATTACCTCCTTTCGGCTGTTAAAACGCGTTCCCCGCAGTGGTTTTTTGACTCGATCGAACAGAAAAAAATCGCAGGGAGCCATATCGGGTGAATTCGATGGCTGTTGGATGGTATTCGTTTTGTTCTTGACCAAAAATTCACGGATAATGATGGCACTGTGCGACGGTGCGTTATCATGGTGCAAAATCCACGAGTTGTTTACCCACAAATCCTTTCTTTTTTGGCGAATTGCTTCACGCAAACGTCTCATAACGCCCAAATAATACTCCTTATTAACTGTCTGACCTTCTGACAAAAATTCGTGATGTACAATACCGTTGTAATCCATGAAAACCGTGAGCATCGCTTTCTTTTTCGACTGAAAACGACGTGGTTTTTTTGGTCTTGGCTCATTTGGAGCTCTCCATTCACTCGCCTGATGTCTGGATTGCGTGTCGTACTCATAAACCCACGTCTTGTCTCCAGTAATGATGCGTTTGATGAATGTTGGGTCGGATTCAGTCTTGGAAATCATGTCTTTGGCGATGTCAACGCGGTCCCTTTTTTGCATGAAATTCAATTCCTTCGGGACCAACTTTGCAGCAACACGGCGCAAACCCAAATCATTAACTACAATGTCCTGAACGGATCCATAAGCAATGTTTAAGTCCTCTGCCAGCTCTCTGATAGTTAATTTGCGGTTATTGGCCAACATTTCTCTCACTTTATTGATGTTTTCGTCGGTTTTCGATGTCGACGGCCTGCCACTGCATTCGTTATCCTCGACGGATTCACGACCACTTCTGAAGCGTTCATGCCACTCGTAAACGGTTGTTTTCTTTAGAACATCACTGCCGAAACAGTTTCCCAACATTTCCAAGGTTTTCGCACCATTGAATCCATTTTTAACGCAAAATTTAATACAAACTCGTTGTTGCAAATTCAACTCCATTTTTAAAACTGTGAAAAATCGAAAACACGCGCAGAGGTAGATGTACTCAAGACGGCGTAATTTTTACAAATGTCAAGCTATGGCGATAAAATTTGATGGAAATGTCAATGATAGATGTGGCAACCTAGCCAAAAAAAAGAACTCAAATCAGCTGACTCAGAGCATCACCTGGTGGTCTCTTCCGGAAACTTTTTGATCAAGCTGGTATTTCTGTTTTTTTTTTGCTAGAGCTCCCATTGCAATGTCATCTACGTAATGAATGTAAAAGGGGATAGCTAAAATATTTAATGCCTTTTTCTCCAGATCTTGTAATATTAAATCCGCGATTACTGGTGATAGAGGTGAGCCCGGGCATTCCAAATTTTTGTCTGTAGATAATATTGTCAAAAGAAAAAAACGAAGAATTAAAAACTAATTGTAGGGCGATAAAAAATTCGTCTTTTAAAATATTGCATATTTTTGAAATTGCAGGCCATCTGTTAGAGATGCTGTCAAGAGCCAAGTCAATTGATATGTTTGTAAAAAGGGAAACCACGTCAAGTGAAATTAAAATAGAATTATCATCTAATGTTTTTTTACTCAAAATTTCAATCAAATGAAAACTATAATATTTTTTATATAACTGAATGAGTCAACACTAATTTTATAAAATATTTTATGTAGAAATACTGCTAAAGTATAATGGACTATCGATAGCAGAGATGATAATTCTTAAAGGCGACTCCGATTTATGGATCTTTGGAAGCCCGTAAGCGCTAGATAATACCCCGTCACTATTGTACAATTTATTGTAAATCTGTTGTGAAACGAACTCTTTTTCTTCCATTTGGTGAGTAACTCTTTCAGTTTTCTAGAAAGAATGTTAGTAGGATCTTTTTTAACTATCTCATATATATCACTTCATTTCATCACTTAGTAAGCACTTTTTATCTATAGTCTTCCTTTCTCATTGCCACTGTCACATTTACCCTTATCGGCTCTAATAATCATAATACGTAAGCTGTTGGAAAAGTTTCTGCAATCTAATACTTTCAGTAGCGCCAACGTTTTGCTACTATCATATCCGTAAAATTAGACGTTTTTAACCTTTTAATTCAGTTGACAGTTTATACCCAAGTCAATTAGTTTTGTTTGCATAGTATTTTAAAAGAAGTTATTTTGTGAGAAAATGGAAATTTCGCGTGAAAATGTTCGGGCAATGATTTTTTACGATTACAAATGTAATCTAACTCCGAAATAATGCATCGATCGACTTCATTTGGCTTTTGGGAATGAAGCACCAATAGGACTGTTTATAATTGGTTTTCCGAATTCCAGTGTGGACGTACCTTTCTTTGTGATTCCGTGAAGGTTGTCCATCCACATTTGTTATTGTCATCCATTAATGTTAATGCTATGTGTGAAATGATTGAGCGAGACCGGCATATAACATACCGCGAGATTCAGGCATCCTTAGACATTGACATGAAAGCAATACATACGATTTTGCATGATCACTTGAGCGTACGGAAACTTTGCAGTCGTTGGATCCCACACGAGCCTGTTTTTGAAGCTCAAAAACAGGCTCGTGTTAAATGGAGCAAAGAAATGCTCAAGAAATTCAACCGAGGTCAAATTTGGTCTACATTGTTATTGGGGACGAAACATGGATCTATTCGTATGAGCCCGAAAGTAAACAATAATCCACTGTTTGGGTATTTCAAAGTGAATCGAAACCAACAAAAGCTGTTCGTTCACGCAGTGCTACCAAACAAATGATTGCTTGTTTCTTCAGTTATACCGGACATGTGGCAACCGTGACTTTAGAGGATTGAAGAAGAACTGTAAATACTGATTGGTATACAACAATTTGTTTGCCAGAAGTCATGAATTGCGTAGAACAAACCGAAATCGTCGCATCATCCTTCATCATGACAACGCCAGCTGTCACGCAGCATGTCAAACCGTTGATTTTTTATCCAGTAAAAATGTCGAATTGATGACTCATTGTCCGTATTCACCTGATTTATCACGTAATGACTTTTTTTTGTTCCCAAACATTAAAAAGAAGATGCGTAGTGAGCGATTTGAGTCGCCTGAAGCAACTGTTAAAACATTTCGTACACTGATTTCTGAGGTTACAGCTTCAGAGTGGAAAAAATGCTTCGAAAATTGGTTCGAGCATATGCAAAAATATATCAATCTTAAAGGCGAATACTTCGAAAAACAATAAAGCCATTTACCGAATTTTACATGTTTTTTTCATATTGTTTGCAGAAACTTTTCCAGCAGCGTATCATGATTGTTCCTCAAAAATGATTTTGTTGCTTTCCACATATCTGCAAGCTTATCCTTCAAAGAATCAATCCGACTAAGACTCGATGAAAGATTATTAATAATTGTTATGATTCGGTTCTTAACATCTAATTATTTGCTTACGTAATTTATTAAGACTATTTTCGATGTTTTTTACGAATTTTAAAATAATTTTTTTATAATTAGTAGGAGGCATTGAAAAGTTTTCTCCTAATTGTAAGAGACACCGTTATTCAGAATCAGAGTCGAAGTCAAGTGAATTGTCAACCATTGCCAATAGAATAAGAATTGCCACTCTACCGTCATGAAGAAGTGAAAATTTTACAACATACGTTCAGACATACTGATAATAGTCCGGAAGCAGGCCAAAACGTTTATGCATAACCAATTATACTATAGTTTTTCGACAATAAATGATTTTTATTTTTGCTAACAATCGCGCAAAAAAACTCTCCCTTTTTGTTTTGCTCTTGTTTGTTTTTATTTTTTGACACTCTCGAGTTATTTATTTTATTTGAATAATATGAAGTTAAAATATAAAAGTCTACATAAAAATATGAGTGTATAAGTATACTCGTATAAAACATAAGCATGCAAGATATAATTGCTAAATGTAGGAATTATAATGTATAATATGCTGTAATATTTATACAAAATGTGTGCTATATATAATTGTACAATATATAATGCAATGTGTGCTATATATAATTGTATACAATATATATATATATACAATATATATATATATATATATATACAATATATATATATATATATAATTCTACTGTGTATAATACATATTACATGAAAATATATTTTCAAGTAATATTATTACACTGCAGTAGAGTATTGTACATAGTAATATTGTAAAGTTATAATATATAACATATAATAAAGTATTATATATTTTTAAATACTACTTCATTTTGATTATCTACTTCATTATGCATATGTTTTTATTTCTTGAGTACTCACGTTTTGGACAAATCAGTGGACAATATTTCATTTTTATATGCGCGCGCGCGCGCGCGCGTGTGTTGTGTGTGTGTGTGCGTGCGTGTGCGCGCGCGCGCCTGTGTGTGCGCCTGTGTGGATGCGTGCGTGCATACGTGCGTGTGTAAACTAAATATATAATTTAAGCTAAAATCTAATTCACTGTAATAATCTAGTCCAACAGATAATAATTGTTTAAAATTGTTTTTAAACTATCGCAACGAAAGTTTCTTCAATAATCATATTTTGTAACTGAATTATATAATATGTACAGAAAAAAATTTATATAACATTGATATAACAATGTTAAATTGCAGTAATATTTCATACTGTAAACATTGTAATATTATATAATTATATGCATGATAACAGCTTTATATCATAAAATAATTTGTGTTATATTATTCGTTATTTCCACGTTATATTACTGTAACAGTGTTTACTGGGTGATTATTTCTAAAATTTTTGTATGTGTGTATGGCCTTTACATTACACTTTGTCCAGTTACATCATGATATCCATAAATATTGCGATGAATTTCATACATATACCGATATTACATATTATTAAAGGCGATCAGTTTAAAACTCGATTGTTAAAACTGGAAAGACTAGTACATAAAGTGAATTTCATAATGTATTTTTCTAATATACTAGAATAATGCTTGGAATTAGTTGCATATTTCGGCCCGATTTTTGAAGCACACATAGACATAATAAGAATAGATTGAGCGTGTCCTCTACTTTGGCGTGAAGATCAGGTAAAAAAGGATAGAGAGCAGATGCCGTGTTCTAGAATGAGCATTCAAGGAATGAGGATAGTCTTCATTTAGAAAAGGATGCATTCATGCTGGCCTAGATGCGTCTCTTTCGTTTTGCGCACGTACGAGAGAGAACGCATCTGGGCCGACCATGAGTGCATCCTTTTCTAAATGGGTTACCTCCACTCCTAAAATTTCTGACAATGCTCGGTCTAGAGATACTATATCTATGATGGCGTATAGCTCTCTCTTTCTGTTCAAGCATGTCTCAAGCACTCTCTCTACCACATTCAACTGTTTTACTACTTTTTTTCACACCTTATTTCCTCCCCTCTTCTCCACTCTTTCCTCGTCAAAAAGAGAAAGCTATATGATATCCATTATCCCTTCTTTTATACTAGTGCTCGTATTCATAGTCAGATCTTGTACTTAAGGTTTCCTTAAATTTATCTTTAGATGCTCAGCAGTCAATGAAATAATTCGTAGAGTAATCTAAAGATAAATTTTAATTTATTAAAACCTTGCCTTATTACTATTATAATCTAAAGATAAATGTATCTAAAGATAAATTTAAGGAAGCCTTAAATATAAGGCCTGACTATGAATACGAGTACTAATCTTCACGTTTCTCGTTCTCACGCTCGATCCTCTTATTATGTGAGCGCTGCCTCATTTTTCTCCATTATCGTTAAACACTCGATGGCCGAGCCATCGGATTGCGCGCGGATGTGTATCTCAAGAGCGTCGCAGTGTAAGAAATATGCTGCTCATACTTTCCAGCAAATTATCATTAAAATGTTTTCATTCCTACATAATTGTTATTTTCTTAAATAATGGTGATTGAACACCATATTAATAATAAGTAAATGCATTTTAATGAATGTAGAGTAGGTAGTCTAACAATGAACTAATAGAACATTATGAATCATTGCGATATTTCGTAAATGCGACGTTACCAGATTGTGCTGTTATTATGCAGCGATTCTAATTTGAACCCCTCCTCGACTCTTCAATCCACTGGCCGATCATGCAAAAAACGACCATGTAGTGTCATTTTAAGAATTTTGGGTTGCAAGGTTTTTTTAGTAAGTTTTACGAATTTATGTTCTTGTTGTTATACCTATCACTTTTTTCATTATGCAATAGTTTTGTGTGCACATTTGGTTTTATTATTCTATAAGCAACTTTTTTATATTGTATTATTTTATCACATTATTTTGGAGATTATCGTGAAAAAGATTAGATGGTCTACAATGAATCATTTTAATGTAGTGAATAATGAACCATCGTTTATTGTAGATCACATAACCTTTTTTATGATAACCTTCAAAATAATTCATCATGGTAATTATTTATAATATAGAATATTATAATATAGTATAGAATGTTATAATATAATATAGAATACGGCCCCTCCCCCACCTAAAATCCTAATAAAAATATACTCATTCGACGCGTTTTCACTCAAAACAAAAGAATTTGGCAGAAAAACGCGGCAGTCGGTCTTCCATCTTATTATAATTATCTATTTTTTAAAAATAAACATTTTAAAATGTAGCAAAACTAAAATAAAACAATTCGCAGTATAAAACATATAGTTTATTATTAAAAATAGCATGGTTCATTGTATACACACCCCTTATACACAACCATTTTTTGAAATCGAAATTGTGACTAAACTTAAAAACAACTTAAGAATATATAGCCAATTAAATTCATAAACTGTATGCCAAAACTCAATAATTGAGAGACATATATGCCTCTGAAATTTACATGGTTCATTGTTGGACCATTTATCCTACTTTTAAAATATTACTTTAATATTTTTATAATATATTCAGTTTCTTTCAAAAAACTGCTGACTACGCTTTTGTACCACAGAATATAATAGAGGAAAGTCGCTGATATCGACATATTATTATACTTTATTTTTAGGCAATATACTAGCCCATCACAAGCGCGTGCTAATCTTAAGCAACTTTAATTTATCTTAATTTTTACAAATTGATCTATACGATAATTCATATTAAATTGACATGAATCCCTAAAAAGAATCACGACAATTAAAATGGCATTTTAATTGTCGTGATTCTTTTTGTGACAGAAGAAAATCTTTTAATTTCAAAACAATTTCAATCAATGACACATTTCAAGCTTTAAAACCCCTTTTTTAAATTTAAATTTCATTCATTATTGACGAAGATATTGTATATACAATTTGAACTAAAACGCAATTCTTGTCAACCCAATATTTCCAAGCAATTTCTATTTTTGTGCAATCTTTAAGGAACTTCCCTCAAGTATGTGAAGTTGGCCCCGCACTTTTTGAATTTTGCAATTTTTTTTAAATTGTGCTGTACTGTGCTACGTTTGTGCTAATTTGTTTCGCAAACCGCAGCTCAATAACATGAAGCGTTTTCCAATAAAAAACAGTTTTTTGTATTGACCCTACTTTTCGAATTTTGTAATTTTTTTTATAGCGTTGTGTTGTACTACGTTTGTGCCGACTTGTGTCGCAAATCGCAGCTCAATAACATGAAGCATTTTCGAAAAAAAAACCATTGTTTTTTATGCTGATCCCCCCATGTTTTTCAAATTTTGTAATTTTTTAAATTACATTATGTTGTGCTACATTTGTGCTGATTTGTGTCATAAACCATAGCTCAATAACATGAAGCATTTTCGAAAAAAAAAAAAATACAATTTGCTAATCACATTAATATATAGGAACGAAAAATTTCAAGCTCCAGTAATTTGCTAACGGTGTGAGAATTCTGTGAGTTGTGCTGAATTGTGCTACTCAAGATGTAAGAAGCACGTATAAAAAGTTGAGATTAGCTTAAGATTCGGTAAAAATTTTTGAAAAAAGTGTGGAGGTAAATAAAATATTCATTTTTGGATTTTTTTCAGTTGTACCAAATTGTGCTACGACAACTTTTCCTTATGGCAAAATTTCTTCAGACCAACAGGTTTCGCGGTATCGTCAAAGTTATAAATCAGTCGTTAAGATTTTTTAAGAATGAAAAACTTCAAACTTGTGTAACTTGGAACGGTCTGAGATAATCGGATTCTGCCAATTGTGTTGAATTGTGCTACTCAAGATCTACGAAGCACTTAGATAAAGAATAGGGATTAGCTATGGTGTTGATAAAAATTTGATCTTGAGTAGCATAATTCAACAGAACTCGTAGAATTCGATTATTTCACATCGTTCGCAAGTTACATGTGTTACATCCCGATAAAATTCTCTCTTTCCTTATTATAAATATATAATTTACCTTATTTTTATCCTATCTTTAGGTTAGGATAAAAATAAGGTAAATTATATATTTATATTTCGTCTTAGTCTTGATATTTTGTCCTATTTTATCTTTATTTCAAAATCGAAAATTCCTTTTCTCTTTTATAGGAGGGTATATTTAATTCCTTTAATTGAACAATCAAATCAGATAGATCACGTTATATACCTTTATGCATCACATAGACTATCTACCCTAAAGAATGTTTAAGAATATCCCACGATCTCTCTCAAAGAAGCCTTTCTATAAAATAATAAATAAAAGTTATATTAACATTATATTAGCGATATGAATATTATACTCGTATTAGTGTTTAGCAATTAAACAATTAACAGTAAAATAGAAATCTTCCCGAATGCGAGGATGAATCTTTTTCTTCTTTTTTTTCTTCCAATAAAATTAAACCAATTTTAGATATATGATATATTCAGAATGTAATAGATTCGTCTCACATAAGGATGTTAGTTAAGGAAGACCGAATTTTTATTATACTCGTAAATTATTAAAACTCAACTATTAAGATTAAGCTTGTAGAGTGGGGCTTACGCGGCAGCCTTGCTGCCTTATCTTAAGAAAACAAGCGCGAGTATATCTATCAAACCTTGAAGAGTATTGATTGATCCTGGAAAGGACACTCCCACATTTATTTCTAAAATATAAAAGGAACTGCCAAAAGCGGAAATTTGTTAGTCAAGTCAGTCAAGTCATTCAATGCATTCAAGTCATTCAATTCATTTAATTCTTTCAATTCATTCGAAAAGCAGAAATAGAAACCTATCCAGTATAATTAGATCAAAGTAAGAACTATCCTCGTGCTTCGTCAGTAACATATTCGTATTTTTTTTTCTTTTCGCATTATTCTATTTTTCTTATTAAACGAAAATACTGAATTGAATCGGCTGAAATCTAAATCTCTGCTCTGCGTCCCATTCAATTACATACAAGTACGTATACATGAGTATCCGAGGGGCTGTTGCGACTGTCGCTACCAATAGCATGGCCCCCGTCTTATAGCACTTCCTCGGAGAATTCATAATATCATATCTAGAGAGCTATTACGATTATCACTGCCAATAGCGTGGCCCCCGTCTTACGGCAATTCTTCGGAATATTGATAATTCTTTTGTTTTCTTTACTTCCATGGCTACTAAAGGCGGACGAAGACAGCGAGAGAAGAGATTAAATTTAAAATAAAATCAGCTTTCATTTCAAATCACGATCCTTTCCCTTATTTTCAAAAATTAGCATAGTTATTAGATCAAAACAAACCGGCAGATTCAACCCGCGAACACATATATACTCTCAAGAAATTGGAGATCAATCTTACGTTTTCTAACTACAAAGGCATTCGAAAAGCCGATCCACGTAGATTTGCCTATAAACTTCGTAATCTTTTTGTGGCACCGGGTTCAAGATTACCCTTCCGAATAATTATCCAATCTTTCCCAATGAACATTCTTAACCGCACAACTTGATCTTTGATCCCCAGGTAAATTGCTTAAATGTATTGATTCAAAAAACGGAGAAAATTTTAAGCGACGTGACGTAACACATGAGTTTGAAGTTTTTCGTTCCTAAAAAATCCTAACGGCTGATTTATAACTTTGACGATACCGTGAAACCTGTTGGTCTGAGGAAATTTTTGCCATAAGGAAAAGTTGTCGTAGCACAATTCGGCACAACTGGAAAAATCCAAAAATGTCGAATTTTTTATTTACCTCCGTCTTTTTTTCAAAAATTTTTACTGAGCCTTAAGCTCAACTTTTTATACGTGCTTCGTACATCTTGAGTAGCACAATTCAGCACAACTTGCAGAATTCGATTATCTCACACCGTTCGTAAATTATTGGAGTTTAAAATTTTTCGTTCCTATATATTAATATGTCTAACAAATTGTATTTTTGAAAATGCTTCATGTTATTGAGCTGCGGTTTGCGGTACAAATCAGCACAAATGTAGTACAACACAATGCAATTAAAAAAATTACAAAATTCGAAAAGTGAGGGGCCAACTTCACACATGTACTTCCCTCTTGGAGTAAACAGATCTAAACATCCTAAGTCGTTTAAAATTGCAAAATTGCGCTATGTAACTATGCAAAATATAAATTCAAGTTATGCGCATTTTCAAGCAATTTCGATTTTTCTACCATTTCCAAGTAATTTTGATTTTTGCGCTGCAATCCTTAAGGGACTTCCCACGTCTGCTTAACAGACTCACTTAACTTAAATCTTCATGAATAAATTATACAATAATACGCTATTTATGCGTCTTCAATATCCGCAAAAAATTTTTTGCGCTCATTTCGTTTATCTAGAAAAAAATTTTTTGTTGGGAGCTGAGTAGGCTGTCAGTCAGTCTTCCTCCCCTCCCCCCCCTCCCACATGATAATAACTACCGGTTTAGAAAATCAAATACGCATCAGGAATTATGCGCTTTCACATAATTTCAATTTTTGCTCTGCATTCCTTAAGCCACTTCCCTCTTGGAACTTTCAATCCGATCCAAATAAATGATCTTGAAAGTTTTTTAGTAAACATTTTGGCTATTAAAACATTTTATATGATATATTGTAGAATATATTGTACCTTTTTTGAATTGTTATTCATGAGATGTAAAAGATTGAAACATTTCTGAAAACTTTTCGGATTATTCGGTACTGTATGAGTAGAAAACCTCTAACACTATATTTCATCGAAATCGGGTGACTTTTGATGTTTTCATTTCCGTCCGTCATATTGAATTAGTAATTTTTAATTTTTCTATTCTATATTGATTCAGCTATTTTGAATTTTCATTTCACTGAAATCGAAAGATATTTACCATTTCCGTCCGTTATATTGGTTCAGCCATTTTGAATTTTCAAATTTTGAATCTGAATTCGAAATCAACGACCCCGAAGACTCTTTAATGTTAAATTTCAACGGAGACGGAGTACATTAACAACCACAACGAAAAGAGGCTTCAGGGCATGTAACATACCAATTTGAAGTTAGGATATTTTTTAAACAAAAAGTAAAAATAAAACTTTAAAAATTATATTATAATAAGTACAACTGAAAAGTGTCTTCTATCAATATAAGCAGTTTTTATAATATTATTTGCAATTTTACAATAATTAATTTTTTCATAAGATAAGCAAAAATGAGCTCTGACAAAATGGGCTCCAAAACTGACACAATAGACAATATTCCTATTCTTTTTTTTTGCAGCAATTATCTGCATAAAGTGAATATATACAAGATTTTCCAGAATCTTTTCACTTCGTTATAAAATATTTTTATTGAATTGTTACGTCCAGACTTCACAATTCTTTTCTTCGATTAGAATTTTCGTCATCACCATAAAAGTTATTAACAAGTAACACCGATAGACTATCTGTTTCTACCATAGGGAGTTACAATAGTGACGAACCGAATAACATTCGCCTTTTTAAGACTAATAATCCAATTCGGAACGAAGTTGTTGGATTAAAAATTTGAACCAAATGCCGAATAGATGAACTTTATCCCGAGAAGAAATAAATAGACTAAGAATTACAAACTGAAACATCAGTTGTCGGTAATAAATGACACATGTGGCTCTAAACTATTGAACATCCGGCAAATGGTCGATGACGAAAGTTGTTTTAGAACATATCCCAATATCCCATTTCACAACTGATATCCTTAATCCTAGATTAGACCAGTAACGTATGTGAGGCCGGCACCACTAGCTCGCGAATAATAAAAAGAAGGCCCTTCACGAACAGAGAGACAGTCAAGCTTCATTTCCGACACGAAACTCTGCCGATTCGCGACTATACAAGTCATTCAGCAAGCCGACGCTCTGCCAATCTGCAACCATATCACTCCATCGATCTTAATGGTGAGCCGCGATCAATTCGATCGAGCGACCTCGTTTACTACGTGACTCGAGTGACTCAAGTAACCGAAGCCTCCAAACCGCTGGATCAATCCTCCCCTTGGAGTCCTTGGACAATCACAGAGATCGGATTTTTGACAGTCATCCTCAAAAGCCTAACTTTGCAGAACAGCAGTAAGTCCCATCTCGATACGCACGCACGCACGCACGCACGCACGCATATACATACATACACATACGCGTGTGTATGTATGCTATTATATATACATATATATATATATATATACATATACACATACATATACATATATATATATATATATACATATGTGTTATTTTATATACATGCATCAATAATTTACTAAATAAAATGTATGTAAAAGATAGAACAGTGCAATTAAAATAATTATCTTTATTTGTATTCATATGTAAATAATATGGTACGTTTCTTGTTTAGGAAGAAATTATTTCGACAAAATTGAAATAACTAATATCATATTTATTTTATTATTATTTTTCCTCTCAAAAGAAAAAACTTTGACCAGGGCACTGAGTAGGTCGAGTAGATAGTTCAGATTTCTATGATTTAGCGACGCACTTTTCATGACAACGCCGCTGTTGAAATATCAAAACTAAAATACTGCTTGGTTTCATGGCTTCACGTCAATTTCACTCATAATATACAAACGAAATTTTCGGATACTATTTTCTGTTATACTAAAATCCCTATCTCGTTTCTAAAAGCATAGGATTGTCCGTTTAGGTTTTCCGCAATTCGCCAGTTATTTTTTATGAACGTGCAAGATCTGAAACTCTTATATGCAGCACATATTGTGACGTGTTGACAGAAGCCGATAACAAAATTGTAAGTCTTCAAGTTTCTTTTGCTTTCGTTTTTCGTATTCAAATGTAGCTGGCGAATTGCGTTGTTATCGATACTTTAATTGTGAAAAGGATTTTTCAATCCATAAACACAATTAAGAGAAAAGAATCTTTAATAATTAATAATAAAACAGGACATTCCAGCATCCCCTTAATTTGCTATTATATTTTATGCAGTATATATTTTTATCATTTATTATCATTTTAAGAACGAATGGTGTGAGGAAAATCTAAAAGATTATGCCATAAAGAATTATACTAAACGATGTAAGATTATGCCAAAGTGTCCAACCAATTTTCAATTCGACTTCCTCAATACATTTTGTACAGCCGCTCACGGATAATGTCTGTGAAGATGAAAATAATATTAATATCTCACAATGTTTGTCGTTTGAGACACCAATAGTTATTGCAGAGGACATTTTTCCTGAACTCTGTAATTTAGAATCTCAATTCTCAGATAATTTTGATTCTTGCACAGGTTAGTATAACATCTTTTAATGCTGATTTTCATCAATGTAAATTAACATTAATCTTAGTGCAACTTTTCATCTTTTTCTAGTTCTAAGAATTAAAAAAAAAATAAAAAATAAGTTAAACCAAGATTAAAGTTAATCTATATTGATAGAAGCAGACATAGAATACTTTTTGTGTGAAGAATCTTTAATTTGTGATATAAGACATATTTATTTCTTGATATTTCCATTTCTTTTAAGTTGTTTCAGAAACAACAGACATCGAATTTGATAATGTTATAATTACTCTGCTACCTGATAAATCATATAAAAAAAAAGAACGATACTTTAATTAAAAATATAGGAGAAGTAGTTGATGTTTTAAAGTCCTTGAAGTCCAATTCAAATTGTAGTACAAAAGCATCTGTTGTTCAATTACAGTCATCATCCTCTGATCTTGTATTAAGTCCAACAGCGGAAGCCCTACTTGTATTTGTAAAGGCAAGTCTAAACAAAGTAAAAGAGGAAAATCTTATAAATTATTTTCAAGAAATTTTAAATCTTTTCCAGAAATATACCGAGAAATAAAACAGATATAGATATAACGTGGATATAAATATACATTACAGATAGATTTAGAGAGTAGATTTAGGATATAATTTTATTATATATATTTGATATAGATAAAATGTTTCTTTGTGAAATTAAATGTAACTAAATGTATATATATTATAATACAAATATAATGATAAACTAAATGTATTTTTTCATATATGTATATTTGACAAAATGTTTTTTGTGTTAAAGTAAATACATTTTTTTATAAATGTTTGACAAAATGTTCCTTCATATTAAAATAAATTTATCTTTTTATAAATGTATATCTAGCAAAATGTATAAAAATAAATGTATTTTTTCTTTAATTATTAATTTTTTTTATTGTCCCTCACTTAAAAATTATGTACAAAGATTTATTCTGTCGATTCTGAAAACGTATCTATATTTCCAAAGCGTTTGTCTCTCTCCTATCTCTGAAACTAATTACGAAGGATAGTTCTTTGTGTATTAGCAGTATGATTATAATTATTGTTTCCTAAACGTCCATTGTTTGTAAATGATTGACTTTGTGGGAATTGTTTCCAGACCTCATCCAGAATTTTGCCTTCTTCTATTTTTTCAGCAACATAGTTAGGAGGGCAATATCATCTTCTATTAGGTAATTTTATTCTCTTTGCTTAATATATAAAATTATGCAAGCAAATTATAGCCATAATCATAAAATCCACATTATTAGGATCAGCACAGACTGTATTCAATAAAATCCGCCATTTTGTAACTAAAATACCGAAGGTATCTTCGATAGTGTTTCTAGCTCGAGAAAGTTTGCAGTTAAATATGTGCTCTCTGTCTTGTAGCTGTGTTCTGCTATATGGTTTCATGAGATTCGGCAGCAGTGGAAATATTTCGTCAAAATGTTTCCAATCAAAACAAAATTACTTTTTATTCTTGCATCAGGAAATTTCTTAGGAGGAGACAAATTAAGATTTTGATTTTTCAGAGCCGATTTTTCCCAAGTCAGAATTTGCCCAAACTCAACTATCGCTAATAGAATTCGTACATAACATATTTACAAATTGTATTGTATTAATACATTAAGTGAAACAATTATCAATATTGTTTACATACCATATTGACCAATATCTATCCATATAAAACGATATTGTGCATCACACACTGCTAAAAAGACTATGCTGAAGTATTTCTTATAGTTGAAATATTTAGATCCTGAATTAGCAGGAGCTTTGATACGTATGTATTTCTCATCAATAGTCCCAAAACAATTGGAAAATTGCCATATTTCAAAGAAGTCTTTAGCACTTTTGGCCCATTCTTCCTCTCTTGGTGGAGATAAATATTTAGGTTGCAATACCTTCACAATAACACGACATGTATCAATTATAATTTTGTGAAAGATGTAGATCTTCCAATGCGAAACTCTCAATGCTTGGATATTCTGCTATCACCATGTGCTAGATAATTAATAATGTATGTAATTATTAAATAAAGAGAATACAAAATTTAGAGGTAAAGAAAAATATTCAAAACAAAATGCACTTACGATAGGGTTAATGCTAGTTTAATTCAGGATCTAAAGGTATTCATCTACTTCGGAGGACTCTTTTTAATAATAAGGGACGTATCATATTCAACAAACGATCAAAATTACAGAGACATTCTCATGTAAAGATAGAATATTCTTCGTAATCAGTATTTTTTAGTTCACGAAATAAGGTTAGATAGAACCCACTAGTATGACGAGAATGGTTAACAGGCCGAACCCACCATCTGCGGTATCGTTTTTATCGAAACTTGATCACTAAACATAATTGTATTATTAATACTGCAGCACACGCAATAATTCATTATTCTCCATGATACGATATATATAATTTCATTATTAAGACATTACGATCTGCATTACGATCAATGTAGCTAGACATTATTACAATAGCTTTTTTCCTTACGACTACGATCGTTTACGATCGCACCATTATTATGCTGAGGCCCTTATGCTGCATGATAGGCACCTTCACTCGGATGATACTCGAAGAGCTGACAATCCACTCGGCTTAATGAGCGAACTGTTCTCTCGCATGCGGAACGTGTGCGCGGTAATCAACTTTTCGAGTGTCGCGCAAGGGAGCTCGCGTGCCATTTGAGATAGACAGTATGATTAGATCAGGAACGAGATATACGCATATTTTGAATGAAAAAAATGTCGACCGCAGGCGTGATTGAACAGGGACGGCTTGGTATCTATGATCTCTTTACTTCCCGAAAATACATTTGAAATAATGATGATTCCGGAACATATCGCCCGAATGTTGGCATTCGAAATAATTCGCATCTAAGCATGCAAGATATAATAATGGTATAACAACGAAATAATTTAACACAGAATACGAAGATCGTGACACAATACAATCAAAATTTAAGATTCGTGATATCGGTAACATCAGGAACGTTCAACGGAAACTCCGCCCGCCGTGACGGAATCTTTGGACTCATCGATATTGATCGCGACGAGTAGAAAACAAAGTTTCACAATTGGTCGCTAGTACTCGGAACGACTGTTTTTACAGTTACAACGCGAGTTAAACGTCATCACCGGGATGACACGCCGTGATCCGACCAAGTTTCCATTGACTCGGTGGAACTAGAGGATTGCGTACGAAGACGATTTGGTTGACTTTGGCCATTTGCTGGACAACGAGTTGGGGCGTTGAAGGGTATGCAAGTAATCATCGGACCAAGATCTCCAAAAATCTTCGGTTAAGTGTTGAACCATTTGCCAGCGCAAAAGTCTATTTTCATTTAAGTGAAGCACGCTTGGTTCGGCGGGAACGATAAGATTAGGTTCCAACCAAAAAATATTCGGGGATCAGCGCATGATAATCGTCGAGATTATCGAAAACGAGAGCGGAAACGGTCGCGAATTAAGGCACGCTTCGATCCGACAAAGAAGCGTAGACATCTCTTCAAAAGTTAGCGTATGGAGGTATGCATCGTTTTAAATGATGCTTAACACTTTTAATGTCGGCCTCCCACAGGCCGCCGAAGTGCGGCGATGCAGGGGATAGGAAGTTCCACGTAATTCCATCGGTAGCGAGTCAATTACGGAAGGTATGGACAAATGCGCGAGCGGTTGACTCTCGCAGCCGGGAGATTATCCATAAGATCGATGGACATGTCGACGTGTTTACGCGTGCATGATATGCACTTATAAAGAACGGTGGCGTGGGCTCGGAAAATTCAAAATTCGTGTCGCAATGACGCGTTAATTGAGAACCGGCATGCAACGTTCGAAGATGATGATGCTGGATAACGAGTACTAACAGCGGGTGTGCGCGTAAGATGATGGGATTTCTCATCGCTCCTGGGAGGCAAGCTCAACGGAGTCTTCCTTGAATACGAATAAGTCTATCCTCGTCCATATAAGGATTGAAAACTGAGAACGGACTGTTCTTCGGTACTGGGCGCTGATGTTTTAGAGCCGCGATCTCATTAAGAAACATATCTAACTGCATTTTTTAGCCAGTAGCGTTTAGCGTTCTAAATTTCTTCGGGGTAGCAAAGTCGCGGTATTGGATTGTGGGTTTTTAGAATGTCGGAATCGATTTAGAAAACGGTACAGATAAGCGGTAATTCATAGCAATTTTGGCCATGAGGAATAACGCGACGCAAGATCCCAATTGGTGTAGCGTGTAATGCATACCGGAGACTCTGGGCGTTGTTCGAGAGGAACCGAACAGCACGAGTTCGGCCAAGACTTGGAAGGACAATGCAACCATGAGGAGGACCTGACTACTATAAATCATGTGTTTCGAAAAGATCGGGAGCGAGATCACGAGATGCGCAGTCCGCGGGATTAGAACATGACGCCAAGAAATTTCAGGAAGAAATAATTGGACAGCCGAAACACGATTGGCGACAAAGATTTTCCATCGGGAAGATGACTGATTCAGCCAGGCGAGTGTAATGGTGGAGTCCATCCAGCAATGACACTCGAGATTCGGGAATTGGAACTGAATGCGCGAAATGAATCAAGCGAACAAGAAGCAATGCAGTGGATAACTTCAATCGCGAGACGCCGATCGTTTTAAGAGGGGCCACTTTTGATTTAGTGGCGAGAAGAGAGACGGTGATTAAGCCATCTATATTTACGATACGAAGATACATTGCTGCTGCGAAAACCACAGTCGATGCGTCGAAAAATCCATGAAGGGCTCTGTGTAGAGTATAAGATCCGTAAGTAATCCAGCGCGGAATGCTAGTGGCATTGAGACACGGAATCGTTGGTAATCGGACCAGCAATCAAGAAGTTGGCTAGGAATTTCGTCATTCCACTGGTTAGAGTGACCACAGTCGCTGCATAAAGATTTTAGCGATAATACTAATGGAAGTAACCCATCTTCAAAGATCAAAAAATTTGGAGATGGTTGACAAAATGGCTCGTTTGGTTTTTTCGGATGATAACGGTACGGTCACGCGGAATTGAAAGATATGTAGCTTAGGATTTCAAAATATTCCTAAGGTCCAATTGCACCAATGTTACTTTGACTTTAAGCAAGACTTAAAACTCTCTCTGTTTCCTTTTAAAACCGAAAAAGAGACAGAGACAAAGAGAGTTTTAGCCTTGCTTAAAATCAAAGTAACGTTGGTGCAATCGGGCCTAAGACTTTAAGGTGCTCATCGTCTTGAAGAACCTTATGAGTGGCTAAACTATGATCAGTGGGATCGAGATCAGACCAGAGCGATGGCGTTGCTCATCCATTTTCGAAAATGGAAGTCTCCTTTCTTTAGTAACTCTATCAATTGATTGCGTGTTTGACGAGCAAGAATTTGGTCGTCTGTGTCGAAAGCGCAATCGTTAACTTATGTCCGTTGACGTAGAACGGGAACTACGAGCGGAAATTCGGCACTTTCACGGTCTACGGCCCGAAGGACTAAAGGAAGTGGCGGCTGTGCCGTAGGTAATGGGAAGAAGACGGTAATCCGTGATTGGTTCATCAGGGGTAGATTGCCACAAATGGTGCTGGTAGTCGATGTCCCGGGAGTGTCAACTAAGATTTGCCGATACATTTTGGCGATAAACACGTAACATCAGCGGTAAACACGTAACGGTATTGACGCCACTGCATTAGGACAGTAGCTAAATCTCTCTGAAATTTAGGATCAACATGCATAGGAGCATATGGTCGTTCAATAATATTTGAGGTGAGGCATAAAACGTTGATCACTCGTAAGTGGATTGTTGCACTGCTATCACGTAAGACATAATGCGGAATATAATAAGTTTGCTCTGGTTTGAATTTCTATCGATGGACTTTTAGTCATATGATCGAGTGTTTCATACTCTGCAAGAAAATCGCGGTACTCGGAAGCTTGATTGGGAACTTGATTGAGTCTCGAATTAAGCGTTGTTCCAGATGATGAAAGCTTGAAACAACAATAGAGCGCGATTCGCCTATCGAGATAGATGGTCTGTTTTTAAACGGTAGTCGATATAGCGTCTCTTCGACGTACAGGAATGTATGGCTCTGAAGTGTTCTTCGCACTGTTCTTTAAGGCTCCGAGAAGCTTTCTGAGACACTTCCTCAATTTTCCAGAAGCGACGAAGATCGCGATCGAGAGTTTCAAGAACAACTCCGTGATACGCAAGCTCGGAAATTAACTCAGTAGTCGGAAACAAGGCTTGGTTCAGAAAGAATCCAGCCGAGAATAGTATTTTGCTCATATAACGAACCTTTCCGAACACCGTCGAACGAGCATGCCGAATAAATCGGCACCGATTATGATATCGATCGGATCCGAACTCATGGGGTCACGATTGGCAAGTTCGAGTCTTGCGACTTTTTCTAGTTGTACGTGGTATCGACTTGATTTGGTAAATATTTTGTTAATGATCGAAATATAAACGCGGTCGTATAGGTAGGTCTATTATGATACGCCGGATTAATCGTAATTTGGGCAACATAACGCACGATGGACTGTATTTCGCTAATACTAGTAATGAAGACGGAGCGATTAATTCTCGAAAAGCATAGGCGTTGAGCAAGCGATTCGAAGATGAACGTAGAGAACGGATCCCTAATCAAGGAGCGCGCGAACGGTGACAAAACATTTGTGAGGCGAATGAATCCACACGCGCGGTCGCGAGCAAGATTTTGGAGTTCGGCGCTACGGTTTTCGATAATAAGCGTAGCGACGGCGATTACATTCTCGCTATTCGTGGGTGCAAATGTCGATGGTTGCTTAGTTTCGACAGGCTGAATGGAATTATCAAAATGTAACAACGTGTGATGCCGTTTACTACATCGTCGACACGCGCGAGGATTTGTACAATCTTTTACGGAATGCTTCGTACTGAAACAGTTCGCGCACAGCGTTTTCTTGGTTTTTAATGAATTCAAAACGTTGGGATGGAGTTTGTTTTAGAAACGTAGAGCATTGATAGTTTGCTTTGCAAAATGGGCGGAATGGTAGACGCGGTATGTGAGGCGAAAGTTTTCCTTTTGGAGTCATTTGTGACTTCTCCATTGCATTCGCAGGTGCAATCGAACGCACGAATGCGAGATATGAGAAATTGATCAAGTTCGCGATAACGCGGGTAATTTACGGTATCACCGAACTTAAGTTCCCAAGCTTTTCGTGATGACTCATCGAGTTTTTGTGCAACTAAAAAAACAAGCCAATTATTCCAATGTTCAGTGCGCAACCGAGATTGCTCAGAGTTTGTATCGCTTTATTGGATCGCGAAGGATGCGAAGATCGGTGGGGGTTTCTGTCGTGAGCGACGGTAAATTGAAAAACGATTGTAAGTGTATCGTAATAAGGCGACGTTTATTGTCCTATCGGGAAACGAGAATATTTCACGCGATAGTGAAATTATCATTGGTCACCGCGAGGTGGTCAAGAGCATTATCTGCATTCCCCTTTACACACGAACACAAATAATGCATGGGCTCGACATTTAAACTCTGATTATCGATTTATCAAATTTATCGCGAAAGCTTTCCCATTTGTCAAAACTCCCGTCGAAGGTAGGCAAGTTGATCCTCGGAAGATGCGACAATGACCAGAACGAGTTATTGAGACCATTTATGTTATGTGCAGCGGAATGGGGTTCGTGAACTTCATAACAGTCCAGTATCTCAGTCGTCAGCAGCTTCGTGGTAATAGTCCTCACACGTCAGGAAGTAGTTTTGAATGAAATACGCACGAGTTGCCTTCAATTTGTCGTCCGCAGCTAGCGTAACATTTTACAATCCAGCTTTTGGCATCTGGCAAAAGTCTCCTTGAGGATTGCAAAGCGTTGCCACTTTGTGGCACATATCATCTTAACCTGTCCCAGTTTCTTAAAATTAATAAGTGTGCTAGATATGGTGCCTATCTGCTGGTTTTGTATACTCTTCAGTTCGTCGAAAGACGACATGATTTCCAACGAAAAAAACATGATTCGGAATGTTCGAGAGTCAAGCAAAACAATACTTTTCCTTGGTAACGATCCGGCTCGAAGGATCAATTTGTTGTGATGTGTCACCTTCTATGGAAGGCTCGCTCAGTGATGCAAATTCCGGGCCACTTACATGGTTATTAGCATGAAGGGGGCATAAGAAGATATATACACTACAATATGTAAATGAGTCCGTATCCATAGTGTATACTTGTGCATGCGTTGTGTGTCTGTCTATGCTTTCTTCATGTTAATAACCGTGCTGCAAGTGGCCCGGAATTCGCATCACCAAAACTCGTTCATCAAGGCGGCGTGAAATAACGACGATTCTCTTTGTTGTAATAATTTAAGCTTTATTCTTGAATCGGATCAAGATTTGTTCGAAACGGGCAGTAAGCGATGCTCGTAATCCGAGAATTGATTCTTTCAGTTAGACGCGTGCATAAGTAACTCGCACTTGATACGATTTTGAATTTTTTCGCAGCCAGGAAGAATTTGTATTGCGGGCAGCAATGAGACCGGCAAAGCTCGCCAGAAACTCATGTATTTCTTGCGCAATGAATGCCTTCGCAGTAAGCGTAGATCGGTAACATTACGGGACAAAATACAGCATTGATACGCGACGAAACTTCGGTTTGGTTCGCACTTAATATTCGGTATAAGATTCATTAAGCACGAATCTCGGTAAACAATCCGTATTGATTGGGATCGAACTGCTCTCTCGCACGTGGAATGTGTGCGCTATATATAGTTAACTTTTCGAGTGTCGCGCAAGAGGGACATCTGAGATAGTGTGATTAGATCAAGAGCGAGATATACTCATGTTTTAAACACGAAATGTCGGACGCAGGCGTGATTGAACAGGGACGGCTCGGTGTCTATGATCTGTTTACTTACAATCCCCGAGAATACATTCGAAATAATGATGATTCTGGAACAAGAATGAAATAATAAAATACAATTGTTTTACGAGATTTTTATTACAAACATATAAAATTACAATTTATAAGATAATTACTTATTAGATAATTATTTATTATATGAGATAATTATTTATTACATGAGATAATTATGTATTATTATGTAATTTAATTAATTATACAAACGTAATGTAAATAATAACATGTATTAGGTGTACAACTTTGCTTCCGCCGTTTTCCTATAGATGACTTTAGCGGTAAGTGGTTCGAAATAAATAGATCATAGACGTCATACAATAAATTTGGGTATCTGTCAACATAACCTCATAGAAACATTAGTCGATTTGTGTCTGCATTATAAAGTTATTCTCGATTGAAAATGTCAGTTTACGAGCCAAATTCTCGTTATTTGCGGAAGGTTTTAATTTTCTGCTTCAATATGAAGAAATCTGCGGCTGAGGTTCATCGAATGCTCTCAAATTCTTATAGTGAGGCCGCTATTAGTGAAAGAACGTGTCGTGAGTGGTTTTAACGCTTCAAGAATGGTGATTTTGACGTCGAAGACTGGCATAGCAGTGGAAGAGAGAAGGTTTTCGAAGATGCAGAATTGGAGGCATTATTTGATCAAGACTCGTGTCAAAATCAAGAAGAATTGGCACGATCATTGGGAGAGACTCAACAAGCCATTTCAAAACGCCTCAAAGTCATGGGAATGATTCAGAAGCAAAGAAATTGGGTGCCGGACGAATTGAAGCCGAGAGATGTTGAACGGCATTTGTTTGCTTGTGAACAGCTGCTTGAAAAGCAAAGACAGAAGGGATTTCTGCATCGCATTGTGACTGGGGACGAAAAATGGGTTCATTATGATAACCCCAAGCGCAGAAAATCATGGGGAGTTCCTGGCTATGCTTCCACGTCGACGGCAAACTGAATATTCACGGCTCCAAGGTCATGCTCTGTATTTGGTGGAATCAGCTCATCGTAGTGTATTATGAGCTATTAAAACCGATTGAAACAATCACAGGCGATCAAATGCAATTGATGCGTTTGAGCCGAGCATTGAAAGACAAACGGCCGCAATACAACGAAAGACACGATAAAGTGATTTTGCAGCATGACAATGCTCGACCCCATGTTACGAAAGACATGTTTGGTCAAGACATACATACTGGAAACGTTGAAATGGGAAGTCCTACCCCACCCGCCGTATTCTCCAGACGTTGCTCCCTCTGACTATCACTTGTTTTGATCAATGGCACACGACCTGGCTGACCAGCACTTCCGATCTTATGAAGAAGTAAAAAATTGGATCGATTCGTGGATCGCCTCAAAAGATGACCAGTTTTTTCGACGCGGGATTCGTACGCTGCCCGAAAGATGGGAGAAAATAGTGACCAGCGATGGATCAATACTTTGAATCATAAATGTATAACCAATTTTTTACAATAAAGCCTCGAATTTCGGAAAAAAAACGGCGGAAGCAAAGTCGTACACCTAATAAAATAATAAAATACAAAAATACTAATAAGATACTACAAAATACTACTACTACTCAAAATAATACTACTGAATTTAGTAAAAAGGATAACAAAGTTATTTGGCAGATAACAAAGTTATTTGCTAGATAACAATGTAAGAGGATATAAATCGATAATCAAAGATCACTATACTGTCTATATAAGGAAAAATAGTATTATCTTTAAAATGATTCTTTCCCGAGCTCGATGCGATCGCTTTTCGCTAAGTTATTTCCAATTTAAAATACTGTTGTCATTAAATAAAATGATTTTAATTTTTCCTAATATGAACTGCATGGAATTTGGTCAGAATTGAACCTCATAGTGTGTGCATGCATGCGTGCGCGCGCATATTCACTTTCATACACATATTCACTTTCATACACACGCGCTCACACACATTCTCTCTCTCTCTCTCTCTCTCTCTCTCTCTCTCTCTCTCTCTCTCTCCCTCTCGTACACAACAAGTCTCGCTTTCTCTCCCTCACACAATCGCGCGTGCATGCACACAATAAGGTTCAATTCCAACTAGTCAAACTCCATGTAGTTCATATTGGGAAGAATTACAACTATAATAATTTTAGTTAATGATAGCGGTATCTTAAATTTGGAAAAATAGCAAAAAATGATTATATCGAGCTGGATGAAGAAGCATTTTAAAGATCATATTCTATAGCTTCATGTAAAATGATGATCAACGATTATCATTGATTAGCAATTATCAATTTTGCATCTTCTTATTTTTTCTGTGGTCGGATCGTATGGATTCTGCTTCACACACATGTTGCTTTTAAAGCACTAGATATATCAAAGTAGCACATTCCTTTTATCTGAACCAAAATGTCAGCGATCTTCCTATTGACTATTACCGCCATTTCGATCTAGTTGTATGTAATCCAATAAGCGCTTAGTATATTAGTATTATTGGTATAAGGTATGGTTAGTAAGTAAAAAATGGAAGACTTGCACTACTTTGGTATATAGCTAGAAGCTTTAGTTGCTCTTGAAACCATCGCCGCAGTTGTCAATTCTGTTGGTGTCTAATGATTTCAGCCTTTTTTTTTTGAATGACTGTGAAGCCATATACTGAACTTCGTTGATTTAAAAAATTTTATTAAAATGTTCTTCATTTCGATAATCATTTTTTTAGCCGTCATTTTTCTTCGAATATGATACCTCGCACTGCTAGACAGACGGAATACTTGAGAATGGGTACAACGTTACTAGGTAGTGGTTCCCAAGAGATTTGTGTGCAAAGATTTACAGATTTTGATATAATTATAAATAATATATATATGTATATATTTATATAAATTATATTTGTATAAATTTGCTAAAAATTTATTGAAATTTCTCCGAAATTTTGCTGAAAATAAATTTTTAAACTAAAAGTCGATGAAATTAAACTGAAATTTTTCCAAAATGCTAAAATTTTGCTAAAAATTATTCCAAAATGTGAAATAATTTTACCAAAATTTTTGTAGCGTATGCGATATTTAATCCAGTAGAATTAGACCGAAAAAGACCCGTTTCGCGCAAAAATTGTAAGTTGACATTTCTCTGCACGAAAATGTTCGGAAGGCTATAAAAAAAAAATGTATATGTTTGAGACTCGAAACTCGAGTGGAAAATATGTAAAAAAAATTCAAATAGTTGTAAAAAGCAGGTTTTTCGCTTATAAAACGAAAAATGTCGATTGTATGGAAAAAAGTTTAGCATGAAAAACATAGGTATTTAAAATACCTACAAAATGAGACGTGGAACGTTAAGATCTTGAATTTTTATTTTCTTGGTTTATTATTACAAAATTATGTTTGAGTATGGAGTGCATGTCTAACTAACAAATTTAAGTTATATGAGCTGCGATTATTTCTTTAATTCTATAAAATGTGTCAAATGTTCATGATTCAGGCATTTCAATGTACGGAATTATCAGTATAAAATGAAAGAAAATTAAAAAAAATAAAAAAATAAAAAATTTTTCATAAAATGAAAAAAAATTTTAACTTTTTCAACAATAATTCTCTCTCTCTCTCTCTCTCCTTCTCTCTCTCTCTCTCTCTCCCTCCCTCTCTTCCTCCCTTCCTCGCCGCCTCCCTCTCTCTCTTATATATGCGAATAACATAAAACAATAAATAATTTCCGATTAACAATAAATTATTCGCAAAATAAAATAAATTTTATTCTTAGTTCAAAACAAATTTTATTTCAATAAAAGAATAAAGTTGCACTCGTTACATTTAACATTAAATATGCTTACATTAGCATTATTTTTTCTTCAATGATACCTTTTGTCAATTTATTTCAAATCCCCAGTATGCTTTTTAGTAACATCAAGATGACAGAAACCAATGCAGTAAGTGACGATAGCTTTGTAAATGAAGTGCCACATTTATAGAGCATGCCTCTTAATGCGCACAAGCTCCTAAAGAAAAACTGAATCAAACTTGGATTATGTCCTCTATTAAAATGTAGCTCAAATGCAAGTGAAATGCTGAGACCGTTCTATCAACCTCCGTTAGTCGTATTGCAAATAAAGATGTAAATAGATGGTCAACTTTGTCACAATAGTAGAGAACGCTGACTGCACATACAGGCGGATCCGCCGGGACGGATTCATTGCTCATCTTACCCATTTAACTTTGGGTAGCAGATCCGCAGAAAATCCGCCCGCGTATATAGACACCTCTTCGTTACATCGCAGTAACAAAGTCGGCCGGCTGTTCGCGTATCCCCATTTGCAATATAACTGACAGAAACATTAGGACGAGCTGAATATTTTATTCACCCTTAAAGATTGAACCACATTTAGAGGTATGTTCTACGAATGCAACAGTTCACAAAACCATTGTCATTCATTATCCATTGCACTTCCGACAGCTTGATATTATTGAGGGGTCCTTATACACACTGTTGCCGCCTGCCGGCGAATTTTCAAATTTATAATTCTTAATCCAAGGATAAATTGTTTGTAAATAATGCGATTTGTTAGATTTAATATAATGATTTTAGAAACAAGAATAAAATTTTAAGAATAAAGTATACTTTACATAAATCTATTTATTATTGATGCCAGTAAATTTGAAAAGACATTTATAATTGAAGAGAACATTTTATACTTAAATGAAAGTAAATAGCATTCAAGAATAAAAATATACAGAATTAGGAATTCATTTTTTTCTGTGTATGTATGTGAAGTGTTGTTATATTTATTTACAAATTCGAAATTAAAAAACGAAAATTAAAATAGCAAAGAATGTTCCCTGTAGAACATTGTGACTTTTCATTGAAATGTAAAATAATAAAATGTTAAATACAACACTTCCAGTCAGTGTATATTTGCGTGACATATATATTCGATATATTATATCTAATAAAGATTAAAAATGTTTTATCTTTGCGATGTACTTTTTGACCAATTATCATCTTAGTAAAGTTATGTAAAAGTGAATAATACCATTTATCACATTGACTAATCCTAACTTATTTTTTATCTATATATCCGATGTTGCTTTGTATAATATTGCAAGCAATTTATTGAATTGTAGAAAATGCTTGACAAAAAGATAATTAAGACAATCGTGTATCTCCGCTTAATATACATTATTTTAATACGAATATTAAACATACGATTATAGGTAACAATAGCATAATATAAAAAGGAACGATCTGGAGGAACAGCTCAGTATCAGACTGCTCCTCGCCCTGATGAAGTGGACTCCAAGGTTTACAAAACGTTGGCATTCCAAGAATGGATCTGGACACGAAGGAAACCCGCAAAACGCATAATCTTTATATAGAAAGCATCCGTGGAAGTCTCAAGAATATTATAGATAACAGTATATTAAATTAAATTCTTTGTTAATTTTACGCACTTACATCCGTGTCAACTCTTAAATGCCCTTTTGTGACGTTTGCAATTATAATTGTATATATAATAAGAGTCCCATATAAATAAATATTACAACACTTCACATATATATAATCAATCACATAATTGTGAGAATTTTAAAACACATACCTATATACATACTTTTCATGACCCTTCAAATATTATTAGGTGTTGGAATTAATTCGTAGCGTTTTACAAGTGATGGGAAGTACTTTCATTAATGTATTTTTTAATGCTCATGTGAAATAAATAACATTCTTTCATTTAAAAACGCTACGAATTAATTCCAACACCTAATACGAATGCAATATTTCATTGTTTGTGGAAAAAAAAATATTCTTGTTTTATTTTTCAAAATGAAGTTCCAATATTTATTCTAAAAAGTATGTTGATGAATTTTTAGAGATTTTTTAAAATTATTCTGAATAGGTGAAAAAACGGACGGATTCTAGTGCTCCCGTTTGTATGGATGAGACATCAAATTGTAACTGGTACGGTTAATTATCGAGCTTTATAAATAAAAAGAATTGAAATTTGTTATTCGTATATAATAGTACTACCGTTTGAAAAAAATTAAAACCTTTTATTTTATACTGATAATTCCGTACATTGAAATGCCTGAATCATGAAAATCTGACACATTTTACAGAATTAAAAAAATTATTGCAACTCATATAACTTAAATTTGTTAGTTAGACATGCACTCTATACTCAAACGTAATTTTAGTAATAAACCAAGAAAATAAAAATTCAAGAAATAAGAAATTAAATTTCGATTACAATTGCTTCGCGAAATATTTGATTGAGAGTTATTTGTTTAGATCTCATCGAACTACTCCAATTAAAAAAAATCACATTTCTACGTCAATTTATTGTGGAAAAAATATAAGTTAAGCACACTTTAACGCATGAAATCAGGTACGCGCGAGTCGCCGGTCTATCCCCACTCAGCCGCGCGTAGGCTTCCCCCACTCCGCCCGGCGCGCTGTCTCGCTCCTCAATTTTTCAATGGTTTTAAACAAACTTTTTCGGCAGCAAAATTTCGAAACATTTTTTAACAGTAAATTCAAATCTTTCTTGACAAATTGGTGCTAGGCGGAATTCTTAAAAATTAGAGCCATAGTGATTTTTTGAAAAAAAAAGATATGTTATCTCGGCTCTTAATAATTCGGAAGGTAACTTTTTTTTTAAATTCGTGGAAAAATGTCAACTGTCGAATGATTCACACGGCTGTATGATGTGATGCATATTAACAAAATGGAATTATTCCATTTTTTTACGAGAAAAAGATACATACTTTTTAAAATTGTTTCAAAATAAATTATAAAATAATAAGGCTCAATAAATCAAAATAAATAAAAGTAAAAAGGGCTACGAACCTAAAACATAAATTGACAAACTGTATGAGTAGTTAAAAAAGTTTTTTTGAAATAAAACTATGTCATAAATTAAAAACGTAAAATATAATTTGACAATCAGAAGGTGAACAAACGTTTCGATCCTAGTTGGATCATTTTCAATGTGACAAATAAATTAGTGTGACAAAGTAAATTAACAATAGAGTTATAACGTAGATAAAAAACATAAGAGATCAAGTAAAATTCGCATTCGGACGCAAATTAACTATAATATACTCGCTCCAAATGGAGAGGAAATCAAATAAACGATTATAGTTGACAAAAATGTGCTCCTCCGACCCGTATGTGTGTATAAGGACGAACATGTTTCTGTTAGCAAGTATAAATTGTAATAATAAATTAACGGTAGAAGTAAATAAAAATAAAAATAATAAGAACAATAAGAAAAGTACGAATCGAGTCGCAAACAGTAAAAAAGGAAAGTACAAATAAGTCGTAAATAATAAGTCAAATTTAAAGAAAGAGGCAAAAATTATCTTTGATATTATAAGACAAGCACATAAGAAAAAAGAGTAAATCGCCAACATGCATTGCATATGTATGATAAGTTTAGAACAAATAAATTCACAATAAATACCTTATGTGTGTGTCGAAATGATGTATTATAGATTAGGCAATGCGAATAGAATCGAAATTGATCGTCTCTCTAAGAAGCTAAGATATAAAGTACGACATATAAAGACAAGAAGGTTGAAATGGAAAATTAGAAAGGGAAGGGGGAAAAAAATAATAAGAAGGAAAGAATAAAGTGGAAGGGAGAGAAAGTAGGGAGAGAAGAGAAGGATGGGGAAGGGAAAGCAATCAAGAGGGAGAAAGAGACTGGATGATCTGTGAATAAGTATCGGGTAAAGATTCGAAACGTTTGTTCACCTTCTGATTGTCAAATTATATTTTACGTTTTTAATTTATGACATAGTTTTATTTCAAAAAAACTTTTTTAACTACTCATACAGTTTGTCAATTTATGTTTTAGGCTCGTAGCCCTTTTTACTTTTACTTATTTTGTTTCAAAATAGTTTAATTGCAAAAAATTGTTTCGTTGCTAAATGTACGTGATAGTGCAACTCTTGAAGAAGAAAAATCACCTCTGAAAATTGCTGTGCGACTGTTCAAAGATGAAGAAATTAAATTTTCCGCAGACAAGTTTTTACTGAACAAATGACTTTTTGTAAAAACTAATGAACATTTCAGGCTCGTTCAAGGAGAAGAGATTTTTTTCGTTATCACAAGGGCTACGTTTTACGAAAATTTCAAAGCTCTGCGTTTCAATATCGATGAACAGAGAGTGAGTGAAAAAAAGGCCTTTTTCGGTGGTTTTTATTTTTTTTCTACTTAACTAATAGAACGATCTTAACGTTCCACGTCTCATTTTGTAGGTATTTTAAATACCTATGTTTTTCATGCTAAACTTTTTTCCATACAATCGACATCTTTCGTTTTATAAGCGAAATATCTGCTTTTTACAACTATTTGAATTTTTTTTACATATTTTCCACACGAGTTTCGAATCTCAAACATATACATTTTTTTTTATAGCCTTCCGAACATTTTCGTGCAGAGAAACTTACAGTTTTTGCGCGAAAAAGCCCTAATTCTACTGGACTAATTTTATAATTATTATATATTATTTATACTTACCGTCAAAACTAGTTGAGAAACTCATTTACAAATTTAGGTATTTTGTAAAATTTGAAATATATTTTTTTTTTATAATAAAATTATTTTATTATCAAAAATGTTTAAATACCCGGGAAAAAATTATATATATAATTGTATAAAATATAATTTAAAATAATATTATATAATTTTATATAAAACATTTTTTCCTGAGATAATATCTACAAAACCTCGATTTTTGCGCGAAAAAAAAACGCTTTTGAAAAGCTTTTGAAGTGCAAGCATTTTTAAAGCACTTTTCACGCGCATAATTATTTTTTAATCAGTTTAACTTGAAATCTGCCGAATTATTCACATGCAATAAAAGTGTATAAATGATAGCAGTTTTGGGAGGTGCAATTTGAAGAGCGCTTCAAAAGCGCTTTCCATGCGCTGCTGTGCTACATGGGTTATAACCACCTATACATATATTTGAAAGCACATTTATTGACAAAAGTGAACTGAGAATATGGATTTATATGTTTTATAATGCAAATATAAGTATATTTTCAGCATATGCGTATGTGACGAATCGTATAGTCTATTTTTTATAATAAAAGTAAACATTTTTAACAAAAGTAAACATTTTTTGTATATTACTTAAATTACCGATGAGATACTATTAAAGATTGTCGGTCCTGTGCAAATTTTCGTGATTATCGATGAGGCCGGGGGAGGGGGGGATAATTGAAGAACAATGACGTTACTGACAATTAATAAAAATTCATGATTATTAACATAAATATTTCGATAATACATTATTAAATTCTGATTTTCTAATTATATAAATAAGTAATGCATACTTTTAATATCTATATAATATCTTAAATATTGCCGAAAAATTACAATTTTTTCTCTGCAGTTATCATCTCTATTGATAATTAACCCTGTTATTATCACCCTAATAATAACATTAAAATCATAATTTTCAAAATCGAGTATTATTAAGTATTATTAATTTAAACTTATACATGTACATGTCTACGAAACTAATAAATGAAATTAGTATTACATTATTAGTTTCTTACTCTTAATTACTTAAATTTTAATAGGCACGCGAATTTCCATAAGCGATTTCCATATTCGACTGTCTTTAATAATATTATATATATCGATACATAAACTAACTTACAGTTTTTAAAGTTTGTCTAACTTACAGTTTTTAAAGTTTGCGATAAATCTTTAATTTTTATTAGTCAAAGTCCCACCATTACTTTGGACAAGTGCGCATCCGGGAATGTCTCGCCTTATATTCTTCCACCATGATACCGAGCTTACTGCCATGGCTGCGTTTGGAAACATCATTCGAATTCCGTGTATCATTTTATCCTTGTTTTTCATCCAATGGGTACGTTCAACGGATTTAATAGTTGAGAGAGTGCTCGCTGCTATTGATGTATTCTTCCGGATCTAAAATGTTGATTGAATAATCTAAAAGAATACATTAATAATAGCGAGCGCTCACTTATCTGTTGAATCCGCTAACGCAACCAATAGTTGCGTTCAGCAGAACATAGTTTTGCAACCGTTTTATGATTGTTTGCTGAGGTAGGACGTCTTAATCTAAAAGCATGACCTAATTAACGCGAAGAAAACTTTCAACAGTTGCAAAATAAATGTTCTGCTGAACGTAGTCAATGTTAAACAAGAATAAGATAATACACGATGATACACGGCAGAGAGAATCAAGGGAGAGTGGAGCGGAGAATATTCTCTTCTATGATTGATTCCGTCATTTATTATGCACTTCTGCAAATGCGTATATGTACATACACACAATATCAGTGCTGTACAATACTAGTGTGTGCAGCATTGTATGTTCTATCACGCTGCCATATCTTCTACTCACTCCAACCATGATGTAATCCGCTCTAGAATTTCTAGAATTACCAGAGTCTGGCCGTGCTCTAAAAATGGCGTGCGTGTCCGAAATATATATTTGTTTTCAATTGATGATATGAATGTATGTGCGTTCTCGATTGGTACTGCCATTGTGGGCACGACAATCATAAGAGAGGGATGACCACACTAGTTTTAGGGACTCCAGTCCGTTCCATTCTCCGTCTCCCTTGATTCTCCAACCTCCTCTCAGGATTGTGTTCAGATTCCTCATGAATGCATCCAGAGACCCAGAAAGCGTTCAGATTCCTTTTGAGTGCCTTTATTAGGCGCTTAGGTGAAACGTTCAAATTCCTATTCTATCCACTCGAGAGGATGGAAAAATCACTCGGTTCCTTGAGTCGGATGGAATGAGTGGTAGTGGCGCATTAAAGACTTCCTATTCTATCCCAGCATGTTTGATGTGTATCTATACGAAAATTTAAATGTCAGGTTATGTCTGTATCATAAACGATATAATCATAAATCATAACTCAAAGGAGGCCAAGTGCCAAATATTTAATCATTTATTAAATTTTACAGGTTGGGACTTAAGATATTGATAAGATATTTATCTTATATTGCAATTAGAAATAATTTCTCGAAAAACGTCATTTCGATGTCGAAAATAAAAGTCGAAAGTTTTCAAAATTTCTATTGATTTCGATGGATTTTTGGCTCTAATTTCGATAAGTAAATTCGACAAGTAGTGTTAAGGCACTATAAACGTGAGTATTTGCATATCCGCCATTTTTAAATAATAATCGCTCCTTTCCCTACTCCTTGTTCTGTTCCCACTCCGCCGCTGAGCTGAGAAGGTTATGGTTGTTACGGTTGTTAGGTTATAGCTTCTAAGCTGTTGGAAACATTGTAGCTTCGTATTTAAGTATTTCTGCACTTCGAAATTTTACCATAAAACTAAGAGACGAAAAGAAGGATATAAAAAAAAACTAAAATATTATTGGATCATCTAAAAAGTATCCGCGGTTTTTGTCACTAAATGGTGTTGACATCAACACCATCTAGTGACAAAAAACCGCGGATACTTTTTAGATGACCCAATATATTAACGAAGGCAAAAAAATTTATAAAATGCCTTGTTGCGTTGCGGTAAACTATATCAATACATCAGAAAAAGATATTCGATTATTTAAATTTCTTGCGAATAATATTCGTCGATAACTTGCTGCATTGCTGTAAAATAAATACATGACTCATCGAATGAAGTTGTCGCAAGTCGGCTGTCGTTGTCGGAATAGAAGATGGTCAATTTCCATCTTTCCGACTACGATTAGATGAAACATAACTTTCGGATACATTTGTGTATGGATAAACAGATATTTTTATACGGATATATGGATATATTTATATTATATTATGGAATCACTGAATCCGAATAAACAAGAATGGATTAAAATAAATTGAAATGTTTTTCTATTCAAATGCGTTTTAAACAGCGAATATTTTTTTGGATTTAATTGGATTCAATTGGATTTAATTAGATTTAATTAGATGCAATTGGATTGAAAAACTGCATTTCCTATTCAAAATTTTGAATTGATCAGTATTCATGCACAAAAAATTAATATTATTTTTAGATTGAAAGGCATATAGATATGCTCCATGCAATACCTATAAATGAATAAAAATGCATTCAGGGTTGAAAAATATTCATTTTAATATTCGTGAATCAATATTTCTGAAAATCTGAATCCATTTCAATTCATTTCAATCCATTCTCGTTTGCTAGGATGTAAATGAAATAATTATTGATTTTATTCGCGAAAATCATTGCTTGTGTGATAAACGCGATGTGAATTTTAAAAATGTTAGCAAAAAAAGAAATGTGTCAAAAATATCTACAAATTTGAGAAATTGTTATGATATAAATGTCAGGTAATTTTTTATTTGTTAAATTATTATTATTTAATATAAAAATATATTATTTAATATAAAAATATTTTGTAATTTAATTCTTTTGTATCAAACTTAAGAAATACCTATAAGAGCTGACACTGGATGAATTCATGTATATAAATTTATTCAAGTTTAATAACTTGAATAATATATATTAATCATCATTTTGATCTTTTTCAATATTATAAAACTAATTAAATCAATACATAATAGTCGTCAAGTGGAGTCGCATTATTCTACAATTACATGTGTTGTCCATATGTGGTTGTGTAAAATTTGTTTCAAGTCCGAGTATACAAGTACCAGTATACATTTCCAGATTAAATAAGCATTTGTAACGCTGCGTTTAGTAATATTGACAAATTGCTCGCTCGATGTCATTTTAATGACAATCTGTCAATATTATCATGAACAAGAAAGCTAAAAATAAATTTAAATTTGTAATAAATTTCATATCTTTGAAAACAAATAAAATATAAGTAAATTGTATTAACAATATTCATAATAGAGGATAATGAATAAACTAACCTCAATGTGGCTGCAAGACGTATCTCTGTTGGCAAAGGTTTTTCTATGACTATTTTTCTGTAATTTTGGCTTTAGTAAATCATGTAAATAATCAAATTGTGTTACTGACTTATAAGTTTAAAAAATTCATGATCATTCATTTGAAAGTATATAAATAATGCGTGATGAGCATCAAAATTCTGTCTCATATTTGTGATATGAGGTTTTATCCACCATCTTCTTGTACTTTTCTTTTTACGTTTCTTTAAAAGTAAACTTATTTTCATAATTTGCGTCCAAATTAATAATAAATTTGAATATATATTCAACGTTTCAATATTCATTCTTTACATTTGTTCCGACTTTCCGAAAAAATACGACTACAACGAATACGACGAAGTCATGTGCGACATACAACATACGACAAACGACTAGCGACAGCCGACATCGACATACGATTGATTGTAGAACGGGCCTAATGGATGTATAGTTATAACATATCTGTTCTGATGTTATGAAAGAGGCGGACACATAAAAAAAATATAATTAATGTTAAATATAGTAATAAATAACAATAAATAAAGGGCAAAGAAAGAGTCAAATACATTTTAAATTGTAACACAATTAAATAGAATATATTAAGGAAATAAAGGAAAATAAAAATAAAAAACAGTTTAAAATTCAAATATAAAACATTACAAGTTTCGGCTACCGGATTGAGCCCTCTTTAGACATTTACATTTCACAAAAATCGCTGTACAAAATTAGTTCTTGAAAATGCCCGCATATTCCTTAAATTAATAGTTCAAATGAGTCTTGATGTACAATTCGACATTATTCGCGTACTATTGAACAATCAAATGTGTTTCATATCTCTTGGAAAAAAATCAAAAGTCATGTGTAAATTATTCAAACAAGTACGTCCATATACAGGTAAGTACCAAATCCAATCAAAATGTATACAGTTTAGTGGAACATAGTTATGTAAGACAAACATAGTGTATCGATTACAATGTACTCTCGCTGATACGGATTAATACGAATCAATTAAATGTAGTAGTAATGTACAAATGATGATACTTATGATAATAACTTGTTTTTAATAATACTGTAAAATATTATTTTTATTAGCTGAAATAATACTAATTGCTCTAAATGATATATATATATTGTATATATATGTATCATATATATATATATATATGTGTGTATCATATATATATATATATATATATATATATATATATATATATATATGGGTCATCTAAAAAGTATCCGCGGTTTTTTGTTACTACATGTGTGTTGATGGTCATATATCTAGTGACAAAGTACCGCGGATACTTTTTAGATCCAATATGTATCATATATCACTAGATATATGACCATCAACACACATCTAGTGACAAAAAACCGCGGATACTTTTTAGATGACCCAATATATATATATATATATATATATATATATATATATACACAGTGCGACAAATATGTTCCCGGTCACGAACCACATCTCAGCAACCAGTGGCGACATCTGTGCGTTCAAACATGCATTTTAAACATTGAACATTTTGCTATCATCTGTCAAAGTTTCATTCATTTTGGTTGACATATAACGAAAATATGACAGTTCATGTTAAATAAGATTTTGGTCGAGAAATTTACCAATTACTAGTGCATATTATCTCGAAGTTTTAAAGCGATTGATGGGCAGAATTCATTGTATTCGCCCCGAATATCGTGATCCAGAAGATTGGTCTTTGTTGCATGATAATGCACCGAGTCACACTTCATTGATTGTCCGTCAATGTTTGGCTCTTCTTTGGAAATCGTGTCTCTGTGTTAAACTATCCACCGTATTCACCTGATTTGGCCCCCTGCGACTTCTCATTATTCCCAAAATTGAAATTGAAATTGAAAGGACGCTTTTTTGATGACATTCCGATATATATATATATATATATATATATATATGTATTTTTTACTCTAATAAATTTTTTATACCAAATACAATATAATTACTGGAAGTAGTTCTATGTTACGTCATATATCGTTAAATATACTACTACTGTAATAAGTAATAGTGACACTAGTAGTATTTTTATACTTTCAAATGATATTGGAAACTTGTATATAGATCAACATTTAAATTTCATTAATTTAAAAATTGAGGTCGTTTCGATATCGATTCGAGCTAGATTAGTTTAGCTAGACTTTGATAGAGTCAATGATATTTTTCCTTGATTTCGTGCTCATTTATAATAAGAGACAGTTAATAGATTATTCCCTAAAATTCCTCAATAAAAGTGACGTATTAAGATTATATTGGGTCACTAAAAAGTATCCGCGGTTTTTTGTCACTAGATGTGTGTTGATGGTCATATATCTAGTGACAAAGTACCGCGGATACTTTTTAGATGACCCAATATTAAATAAACTACGAAGTACAAATAAAAGTAATGTTATTTAACGGGAGTAGAACAATAAAATAAGATACAAAGAATTACTAGAAGAAAAGATGTAAACTTTATTGACAGTTGTAAAAAATGTTTCGATTCATAAAAAAATTCCACAATTTTCTAAAAAATTATAAAATTATTTATAAATTCTGAAAAATTTTGAGAAAGCTTTTATGATTAGAGCGATATTGCAATTATCGAAATGAAATCGAAAATGTCCTTTCGATCTTTGAACGAAAATATTCAAAATATAAGATCACGTATCACATATTTATACCAAAAATATTAAAAATATATCAAATTCCTTGCACTCTCTACATATGTAATTTTTATCACTCGAAAATGTTGAAATTTCGATGCAAGAATCGACTTTTCCATCGTAACGACGTCGAAACGACGTCTTTTCTGACTTCTGAGAAACTATTTCTAACTGAGATCTTTTATTATTATTGTATTGTATATATTGGGTCATCTAAAAAGTATCCGCGGTTTTTTGTGTGTTGACCATCAACACCATCTAGTGACAAAAAACCGTGGATACTTTTATCCACTATGGACCCAATATTTTAGTTATATATTGGATCATCTAAAAAGTATCCGCGGTACTTTGTCACTAGATATATGACCATCAATACACATCTAGTGACAAAAAACCGCGGATACTTTTTAAATGACCCAATATATTTGAACATGTTTTAGTTTTGAAAATGACAAGTTGCTGTGCGGATTATTGCACAAATTCCTCAAAAAAAAAAAGATTTCGTATGTGCCGAATCCCGAGAGGGGAGAGGAGAAAAGTTTGGTTGAAGCATATTAATTGTGAAGATTTGGATATTGAAAATTGTGAAAATATGCATTTATGTCATGTAAGTAAAAATAATTACGTGTAATGATTAGATAAGTACCTTAATAAGAAAGGAGTGATTCCGGTTACACAAATCGATAAATAAATAAGTTTAATATTGAATCAACATATTTCCAATCAATTTAAGTCCATTTGTTAGATTTTAATTAATATCAGTAATACAAAATTCAATAATTTAAAATATTTAAAATACATCAATTGGTATTGTTTAAAAATACATTTCAATATATTTGAAAACTATTGAATATGATATATTGATATCGATTAAAATCTACATTTTAATTGATACCAATTGATATGAAATCGATAGATATTAAGATTTACTTGAGAATATTGAAAATATCAATTGGAGTCAATCTCTTATTGTACAAGAGTGTTTGAGTGATATGTAAAACATTAATTCATTTTATTTCATAGGTCCATTTTTCTCCTGATATGTGGGAAATATACTCAGATGGTAAACCAAGTTTGTTTTGAAAGCAAATGCTGTACCTACAATTTTCAAACATATGCTTTGGCTGCAACAGGTGCATATAATGAAACATTTCAGAATAAAAATTGTGAATATTTGAATGTGATACAAGCAGATGTACTAATGTGTGTGTGTTGACATTATTTATTAATAATTAAAAATTTTGTTAAAAGTTTTAGGAACTCGAAAAAGTCTTTCTTTAATTATGTTACTTTTTACTTAATCACATGTAAGAATTTGGAGAAATTCTATCATAATTGTTTGTTCATTTATTACAACTTCTGATTGATATTTATTTTATTAATGCATTTACAGACATTTCTACAATAATAACTTGAAAAGACATTTATTCATTTTATTAAGTATATCAGAAATTAAATACAATATCTAAAATTGCACATTAAATTCGTGTATCAAGATATTATAGTAAATGTTAATATTTATAATAAATAGGTGTATCTGAAACTTTCCTGGGAGCTGAAGGTGCATCACAATCGGGTCATGAAATGAATTTTAAGATGATTGAAGTCAGCAATGACATACATGATGCAACAGGTATGTGTAATGAAACTGATTATGATGATTGCAAAAATAATGATTTACAAATGATAAAATAATAAAATAGGATGTAATAATGATTATGTGTTAACATTCATAAAATCAATAAGAAGTAGATTGTAAAAAGAAGTTATTTATAAATGCTGTCATATTTTTAAGTTTACTACTTCATCGCATGTCAGAAAGACCTTTATCATTTATATTTTGAATCAATATCAATATTTTTATCAATATCAAAATTTGTTAAGTTATATTATATTTAGTAATATTGTATCAATAATTGCAAATCTTTATGAAGGACAGTAGCACTTAAAATTTGTTATCATATGTACAAAATGTACATTGATAAATTATAATAAATTATCTTGTTTATTAGTGACAGATACAATTGAAGACTCCCAAGAACCTGTATTAAATTCGGATAATGAAAACACATTAAGCAGGACTACGACATATTTAACGTTTGGTCATTGCAACTGCACTACATCACAGAATTTGAAGAAGCTGCTAAAAAGAAGTGAACAGTTGAGGGTTAAAATGAAAAAAAAGTTTGTAACTATGAAGAAGGAACTGAAGCATTTAAAAAATGAAGTGCGTTTTAATAAAGATCTGTCAAAAATTTTTGATAAAAATCAGATGAAATTGCTTCTTTATGACTATAAAAGAATGCCATTGGTCTAACGAACTCTAGTAAAAGCTTATTCACTAAAGTTTGAATGTGATACGACGGGGTACATCGAACAATATTTTTTAATGCATGCGAACAAAAATATAATTTGTGATTTGCATCGCAAATATATTGGCAATAATGATTAATTTGTATTCGCGATATTTTTATGCTGAATTCTTTCCACATTGACTGATTGTTAGTACTCATATCTAAAATAACAGTTTGAACTGATAAGCCAATATTTTCCTTTACCAAGTATTAGAACTTTAAGGAGAAAATTGGAAAATTTTAAATTTAATAGTGGGATAAGTAAGGAAATTTTTTTATTTTTAAAGATTAAAGTTTCTCAATTAAAAAACCAAAGATAAATATTGTGTGTTAGTGCTGGATGAAATGTCTATTACTCCGAGAAAATTTTACGACCATAATTCCGATACTGAGTATGAACATGTCATTATATCAGAGAAAAAATAAAAGAATACTGTAACTCATGCATTGTGTTTCATGTTAGCTGGGTTGGCTAGTAGATGGAAGCAGACAGTGGCATATTATTTTATAGGAACGAGGATCCCAGAAGATGTTTTGAAATTAATAATAACCAAAATTATTTCAAAATATTGGCTTATCAGTTCAAAGTACCACATGGTTTATTTCAGTTGTACGGCAATGGTTTGATTTAATGTCTAACCGAAAATTATCATTGGCTTTAAGTAAATTAAAAAATGAAAAGTTCAAAGAAGTTATAGATTTTCTTAACGAAGTAATAATATTATTTAGAGACTTAACTGTAGCAGATAAAGGTCATTGGAAACCAACGTTCCAAAGTGCTGTAATTTTATCCATGACTGTAATTAATTTATCACAATATCTTTTAAATGATTGTGACTTTCTATTTCTTTTAACATCGCGTTTAACTCAAGATTGTCTAGAAAATCTATTTTCTGCTGTCAGAAGAAAAAACGTAACTCTAAATGCTGTTCAATTTAAGAATAATTTAAAATTAATTACTATTCCTCAATATATGAAAGATATTAAAAACAGTAGTTACCAAAAAGATGACCGAGAGTATCTTTCAGAATTTTTAAATGTCATACAAAACCATACTTCTAGTACTCACGATACAATCCGACCAGCAATTCGCACAAAGATTTACAATTACTGCAAAATACGCATTATTACTTTAAACAATATAGATATAAACTATAAATTCTACTATATAACTGGTTATTTTATAATGAATATCGAATCTTCAAAAACGATAATGCTTGCAAAGCATGTATATTTGCAACAGGAAATAAAAATGTAAATTTATATATAGTACATTTTATTAACGCGCATTAGAGCTCGTCAAAATAATATCTTATTTTTTATTAATGCAATAACATTACGTTTTTTCATTCAAATCGAGACAAATATATGAACAATCACAAAGAAAGCGTCAACTTAAAGAAACTTTTTATGGAAATCTGTCAAGATATACTATTCACTCTTCCATCTTGTCACAATTTGAAAACTAAAATTATTTTACGATACTATACATTACGTATGAGATTATCATCTAAAAAAATGCGACAAAAAATATAACTTATTCTAGTAAGAGCATGGCAATGCATCATTGTGTGTTGTGATTTAAACATTTTAATTTATGATAAATGTTTATTTTTAATAGTTTTTATAAAATTTATAATAATTTTTATTTGAAAATTTATATAAATTTATAATAAATTTGTTTTTAATATATATTCTTTGTGTTTTCCTTTTTTATTTTTTCTTTAATTACAATCTTAGTCATTAAGAGTAAGAAACTAAATTATGTATTGTGTTTCAAGTGATATAATCATCACTTAGGAATGATTTCATTAATATCGATTAGAAGAAATTGAATAAAACACGGGCACTAGAAGTCAGGTGCAGAAGACGTCGCGCAAATAATACACATACAAAGCATAAAACTTCTTTATTTTACCAAAACGCGCTTATATGTTTCGGCTCACTTTGGAGCCTTCCTCAGAGACAACAAAAACTGACATATAAAAGTTATCCTGTCATGGTGAGTTCCCTTACCTCGAGAATTTAAATGCCAGAAATTAAACTCAAAAAGAGTGAAAGAAAAAGAAAAAGAAAAATGAAAAAAGCAAGGAAATATTGGTTAAGGTAATATCGATTAATTTAATAATTTTCAAATAATTTTCTTATTTAATATATTGAATAAGGTAACATTTCTTATTTTATTTAATATATTGAAAAAACTTATTATTATTGACGTACGAAGATTTTAAATTTGGACCACATTAATTATTGTATTAGGTGTTGGAATTAATTCGTAGCGTTTTACAAGTGATGGGAAGTACTTTCATTAATGTATTTTTTAATGCTCATGTGAAATAAATAACATTCTTTCATTAAAAACGCTACGAATTAATTCCAACACCTAATAATTTTATATCACTGTGACTCTCTACATTAGCATACTTTACAATATACATTTTTCGATTGTGTCAATTTGCTTCTGAAGATGATCAAAATATCTAATTTGTTAATAAAGTACATTTTTTACACATGTATAACCTGTCGGCTTGTATATTGGCGTGATTCTAATTATTTTTATTATTATAAACATATTGAACTATTCCTTATTCTCTATTTCCTATTTCCTACTTCAGCTATTAATTCCTTTTATTGTGTCTTGAAATTCCTTTTATTATGTTTGAGCCTTAATATTTGCAACTGCTAGATCTTAAATTATCGCAATTATTCTCATTTGTACACACTTTTTAAAAATTGTAATTGAATAATACAAGATTTATAAGAAGAATTTAATAATAAAGAGAATTAATTGCAGCATAAACAAACTAATCTTGTATAAATTTTCGGAAAAATAAATTTAGTTGTTTTTCATACTAAAACATTAGGTAATTTTCATTTGTGACGTCATAACTCAGTTGAATGCACATTCCTTTTTCATTCTGGCAATTCAACTGAGTTTTTGTCAACAATTGCACAAACTCGAGACCGTGTGTTTTACCAAGTCTTCTTAACTCACATTAAATATAAGGTTAGAAATCTGTGTTATTATGCGATAAGTTTTCATCAAAATAAACAAGTAGTAAAGTCATTATTTGAATATAAAATATTCATATCACTTCAGATTTAGTATCACTGTGTGTAAATGGAAAGCAACTTTTGTATTTGAATTTAATATGTTTTGCACGTTTTGTCAATTTTGTCTATTTTATCCACAATTCTATATTTACGAAAAACGAACTTTTTCTATTAATTATTCATTATTATTCATTAACTTTGATATAACAAAGTTATAACAAACAAATAGTGATGTATCGAAATTGGCGTTGATATATTGGCGCGCATCTCCAATTTTCCAATCACGTGATTTTCGATTTCATAACATCATGTCGAACTTTGGTCGATTTCTCCTTTTAGTATTTCTAGCTCCATCCACTCACCCAATCACACGCAAATTACGTTTACCCTCTTATCCACTTCACACCTAATAACGCGGACCTCAATGGCCCAATAACAGTCCGATGACTTCCGGGCCAATCAACAAGAAGAAGAGAGGGTCTTCTACATAGAAGTCGAAGACGGTCGTGAAGTATTGTACAATATTAACTCGTAGGAAACTAACCAATCAAATATAAGAATACTTGATTAGAATTGTCAGTTTCCTACGACTCCACGATCGTCTACGACTTCTAAGGTGCTTTCCATTTGATGCTACAAATCGACACAAGTTAATACAAATGTCGTTCTATCTTTGTCACTCTCTGAATGTCAACAAAGATAGAATGACGCTAGTGTCGACATGTGTCATCAAATGGAAAGTACTCTATGTAGAGGACCTTGAAAAAGTCCCTTGATTCTCTGATACACGCAGATGATATTTCCGAACGCAACCCATGCGATGTGAATAATGGAATATTGCCGAATGGAATATTGTAAACGACGCATTACATAAAAATCGTGTTACAGTGTTTTTTTTCTAAATTGTCAATAATTGTCATGTAAAAAATGCCATGTAGTGTAAAAAAATGCGTAAGCAATCTTAAATCAAAAAATAAAGTACATTCTTTCCGGTAAGTAATATTGTAAAGACAGGTTAGATCTCAGCAAACCAATTAACAGTTATAACAGTTATAAGAACCCCGCTCATTTTCATAAGGATTTTGAATTCGCATTTAGTCATTAACTATATATATTTTTATAGATAATAATGGTTTAAGAAGAAATAGTTCAGATCATCAATCTCCAGCCGAAAGTAGTTCTGACTTCCCAATGATGCAATATTATTAATTTGTTAGCTTATCATCAGAACTATCCAACGCGACAAATATGTCATGTACTCAAAAGGTATTAATTCATATGTCATTAGGAAGATATTTAGTCTAAATACTAAATGATCAACATATAATAAGGATAAAGCAGCAGTACGAAAATATCACCATTCTACATGAGCAATAGTATTCTTTAATAACATCTTTTCCTTCATTATTATGTTCTGCTACAATCTTGTAGACATAGTATCATGTCTTATTAACACATTTGTACTGTATTCGAGCTTTAAGAATTATCAATATCAATATGATAATAATTAGGAAGAACAGTTTCTACATTACGGCTGAGTTCTATTCTGTATCATCCAGCCTAGAAAGTAGTTCAGTATTGCTCATCTTGGATGTCTTGATTTTATTATTTATGCTTACATGGTATATACTTCTGAACATATCAATAACATATTTATCGTATTGGACAGCTTTGATAAGCCAACAAATGAATAAAATCATATCATTAAGAGATCAGAATTACTTTTGATAGGGATTTGAGAATCTAAACTTTTTTTAAATGCTATTGTTATCTACAAAGAATATATAATGATAAAACAGGCTCTGTATTTAAAGTAATAATAATAAATAAATTTCAAGGCTAATGAGAATCAATGCAGAAGGAATTGTGCACAGTTATCAATAAGTAAAATTACTTCATAACATTCAAGTCTTCTTTAATTTCGTAATCTTGAATGTTTCAATTCGCTTTGGAGTCATCCTCAGCAATATTACAATTGAATTTCGTTTAATTTGGTTAAAAATGTTAAACGATCCATCTAGAATGAATCGCTCTCAGATTTCAAGAATTGTAATGGATTCTGATATGCAAATATATAATATATGTTATTAATACTAAATCAAATAAAGGAAAGAAAGAAGTAACTCACCTCGAATAGAGCACTCAACAATGTAAGAAGCTTTGGAAATTTGATTTTATTATGCGATAATTCACATCGATAAAATAATGATATGTTAGGAACATTTATAATAAAAACAATTTCAATACGTCTGTACTAGGAATGTTTATCATTATTCGATAATATCGAATATTCGATATTTTTTGCTGCTCAATATAAAAATATCGAATAAAAAATTATGAATAAAATATCGATTAGATATTTTTTTATTATTCATATTCACTCTCCATTTTTATGAATTACTTATAGAGCGAATCTATAGACGTTGCTCAAGATTCAAAATGGTCTTAAGCTAGTGTATGAACCAATCATATTAGCATCTTAAGACATTGCTTGAGATAATGGACTATGATTTCCTTAGGGAATTTTGAGTGCATTCGGTAATCGGTAGGTCGGTACTACGCTGAACCTCAATGAGCTCTTACATTTGTTTGGTTGTACTTTTAGATCCAACAAAATATGCCAATTAGATGCAGGAACGCTCAGTATAAGTGGTGTCGAGTTTATAAAAAAATGATCATTGAATACATTTTTCACCAATTATATTTCTTAATTTTTATTTTTATTTTAGATTTTTAAGTTAATATTTAAAAGCTAATGATTAGTTATTGAGACATAAAAGAAGGAGTTCTATTTATTATAACATTGATTAGGACTATAATAAACGGAACCACCCCCTTTCCTACATCAAATGATCAAATATCACAGATCTTTGTTCGTTTTAAAAAAATTTTTTTTAAATCTATTTGTTGTGCAATATATTCGATATAATGTCTATTCCTTCGGAATAAATATAGATAATTTTAAAAATATCTGAATATTTTAATATCTGAATATATTCATAATCGATATTTTTGCTCGATATTGACATGTCTAGTCTGTACGGTTTTGTGTTATATACGCCTAACAAATACTATTTTATTGTACAGAGGTCAATTCAAAAGAAAAATATTGTTATGTCATAAGTATTACATATAAAAGAGAGATACATCAAGAGACATACATCAAGTCATAAAATAAAAAGTATAAGACCTATAACTGTGATAAAGTTAGTTAAAAACGGAAATTGTAAAATCTAATTAATAAACTCAATAATGATAATATAAGGAAATGCTTGTGTGAGTCAACACTAGATATTCGTATATAATAATATATTACATACATATATTAAAAATTTTAATACAGACGTTTCGATCATAATATTGGGTCCTTTTCAATATAAAAATATTGATAGCCATCCATAGAGATATAAAATAATGTATTTACTCGCTAAGTCGTCAAATCATCGTTAAACTGTTGTCAATAATTGTAAACTTCTATGTTCGCTTGTTATATTTTGTCAGATAAACTGATCATGTTAGATGTACTTTACTAAAATTGAGTCAATAGAATAAAATGGTATGATTAAAATTTAAAATTATATGAGTCAAATTCTCTAAAAACACATTAAAACCAGATTAACAATGGTCTGTTACAAACTATGTGATTACAAAGAGATGTCATTATCGAGTGTAAGGTCGGAACGTAAGAATAACGCAAGTATAGTAATAATGCAATAAGATGTGAAATCTATCACATCAGAGTTCATCAAACACATTGAAAATAATCTATTAAAATTAAAAACCAATAATGTAAATACTCTTTCAGAAATAAGTTTTTTCCATACTTATAGAATATTAAAAATATAACAAAAAACAGATCGACGATGAAATTTTAGATTCTTTAAATGCTACTAAACAATTCGTTAAAGATAATCCATAAATATTACTAATGCGTGCAGACAAAGGAAAATCGTAGCTATGGACAAATTTAATTATATTAACAAAGCTTTATTATCAGACTATAGATTAATATCTACATAATTGTAAAACGTAATCCGAGCAACAAAAATTTGAGGGATCTAAAATCATTGTTAAAAAATTGGAAACGACAAGAATACATACATAATTATCTTAATTCGACGAATACAATATATAGGTTAATGTTCGATTCTACATATTTCGTTTTTAACAGTAATATAAACAGTATTATAAACAATTTTTTGGAATTCCTATGGGATCCTCATTGTTTTCTATTGCAGCGAATTTAGTTATATAAGATTTGGAGATGGTTTCTCTCAATAAATTAAAATTTACTTTAGAATTTTGCTACAGATATGTAGTCGATATTGCTCTATCCATTCAGGAACAAAATATGATGAATTATTTAATCCTTACCCTACTAAGGAAAGGGGAGAGTCACTAATTGCTGAGCGATTCCTGTTCAAGTTTCTTTGCGTCTTTCGGTAATTATAGATTATACATTTTATTATTTTTCAAAATGAAGGGCCAATATTTATTCTAGAAAATTGAAAGTATGTTGGTGAATTTTTAGAGATTTTTTTTATCATTCTGAATACGTGAAAAAAACGGACGGATTCTAGTGTTCCCGTTATTGGATGAAGCAAATTGTATCTAGTAGGGTAATGGTTAATATTGACTTTCAATGATTTTTATCTCAGACTGAAGTTCACAGTGGAATTGGGGGGCGACAGATTGAATTTCTTGGATCTAATTTTGATAAAAAAAAAAGAAATTTATACGTGATGATTGGTATCACAAACCGATTTTCTCGGCACGTTACTTGAACTTTTTTTCTTAGCCATTCATTGTGTCATAAAATAGGCACAATTATCAATTTAATTGACAGAGTAATTTTTTATTGCATCCTGTGTTTTATAACAAAAATTCATTAATATTTTATTGAGAAACATCCGTAGAAGGATAAATTACCAATTTGTTCACGTTCTAACATAATATACAAGATTCATTGTAAGAATTGTAATGCATCCTACATGAGTCAAACGATTGTTAAAGACAAGAATGAATGGAATCACATTAATAGAAACACAGCAGCGAAGTCTGTCATCAATGAACATAGAATTGAGTAAACTATGATTTTGAACGTTTTAGATGAAGAAAAGAACTATAATAAAAGATTAATTTCAGGGGTAATTTTCATCAAAAAACAAAGAAATGGTTTAAACCTACAAAATGACAGGGATTTATTAAATCCCTTGTATCACGAAAACTTAAAGTTTCTTTGTTTTAAATTCTAAATATTTATTAATAATTTTATGTTTATATTTATTTTTATTTCTGTACTGTTGATTGCGTTCTCATACTTGCGTTATTCTTATTGCATTCTGACCTCACACTCAATAATGACATCTCTTTGTAATCATATTTGTAGTCACAGTTTATAATAGACCATCGTGAATTTGGTTTTAATGTAAGTTTTTAGAGAATTTGACTTATATAATTTTAAATTTTGATCATTTTATTCTATTGACTTAATTTTAATGAAGTACATCTAACTAGTCGGTTTGTATATTCAATAAAATATAACAGACGACATAGAAGTTTTCAATTATTGACAACAGTTTAACGATGATTTGATGACTTGGCGAGTAAACACATTATTTTATATCTCTATAGATGGTTATTAACATTTTTACATTGAGGAGAACGCAATACTAGAGTCGAAACATTTTTATTTAAATTTTTAATATATGTATTATATAATATATGAATATCTAGTGTTGACTCACACAGGCATTTCCTTACATTATCATTATTGAATTTATCTGTGAAGCCTTATATTGTAATTTAAACCTTTATATTGCTAATTAATAAACTTATTTAACATTGTCGCGTAGGCGTAATGGAGACCATGTGTGTCTGAATGCAAATTTAGATCATTTTTTGCATATGTACAGTGAGTGCAAAAAACATTTGTACAGAGAAAATATTTTTTAAAAAAGCCTTATTTTTAAAAAGTAAATATTACTCAACGAGAAATGGGTCATCAAATTGATGTCGAGTCGATATCGATACAATGATTTCAATACCAATTCGATGTGAATTTGATGTTTAATTGACGTCCATTTTTTGCTAAGTAATTAACAATTTATTCATAAAGAATAAAATAGATTGTATATTTCTTAAAATTATATATACCAAAAAGATGTATATTAATTATAGAAAATATATCATTTGAAAAATAAGCGAAAATTACAAATTCTCTTTGGATGCTCAAAAAATATTCGTACAGTCGAGAAATTTAGCTTCTAGAATCAAGAATACATGCGAAGCTCATTTGTTTATGTTAGAATAGAATATGTTCATTGTATAAAATTGCTAATTAATGTTTATTTTTTACAAATAAGACTGTTTTTATAAAAAATTTCCTTGTACGAATACTTTTTGCTCTCAGTATATGCGCTTTTTCAGAAAATATTCCAAAGCGAGTTGAAAAGTTCAAGATTACTAAATAAAGAAGACATCAGTGTTATGAAGAAGTAATTTTACTTGTCGATAACTGTGCGCAACCTCTTCTGTGCTGACTCTCATCAGCCTTAAACCTTATTTATTATTATTATTATTACATTATTTGCAAAATTGTATACGATTGATGATGCAGTAAGAAAGAACTTCGTCCAAAAAGAAAAATTCTTTCTTACAATATAATTGACTAATTTAATAACATCTGTAGTTATTGATCTGTATTCATAACACGCTTTTATCGATAAACACTTCATAATTACTTACAGATCACAGTTTTTCATATCAGTTATTATAAAATCAGGTTTGAATCATGTTTATATGATATTTTATGTCAATAATAGTAATACGGATGTTATACTAAACTCGATTAATGCGTAACATATAACAAAAGATTCTAGTTTTAGTTCTACTATAAAAAGAAAGTTTGTGAAGTGTTTTAATACATTGAAAAATATACCAATTGAAAAATATATCAATAAAAATTAAATATTTTATTTATAATTATTAATTTAAAACTATTAATTAATATTTTGCAAAAAAATAAATCATTTTTGTTTAAAATTTAGAAAAGTGTTAAATAATTGTATAAAGAAAGCGCCAAATTCAGTTGAGGCTAGATATTGGTACTTATAAATATTTTTATATAAATTTTAAATATATTTTCCAGTTCATATATAAAACTGAATATTATCGTTAATCAAACTTGAGCAAAATAACAAATTGAAGCTGTTAAAATAATATTATAAGTTAAATTAATTTGATAATGTTCACCTTATCTTTCAGCGTTTGTGCAAAGTAACGAAAGTGGTAGAGAATTCAATTATCTCTTTCAAATAAAATCAGAATTGTAATAGATTCGTTTCATAGATTTTCGAATAATTTCAAATGTACAAAAATATTTTTTCAGCTATCGACTAGAACTTTTGTAAAAATATTCTTCATGTAGGAAGAATAGAAAGTGAAACAAAATTAATTCTTTAAAAAATCAGAGTATTTTATAATTGTTTTCTTTCGCCGCTGTGCGTAACTTGCTGTTTATAATATATTGTAATAAATAACTTCCCGCGTGCCTAGCGATCACAACCGATGAGGATGCATTTAGCATTCACGCTAGTTACATATAGTGTTCCTAATAGTGTTCCTAGATAGAAATACTAGTTGCATACCTTGAGCAGCGCTATCTATTTTTCTATTTGAGTAATTTTTGGATTATCTGTCAAAAGTTGTATACTTCAGCAAGACAATTGAAACGCTATCTGAGCGACAGAAGAATACATTTCTTAGATTTTTTCAAAGATCGATGTCATCCACATCCTAATATAATTATTAGGATCCAATTCTGATACAATTACTAGAAAATAATAAATTAATTATTAAAAATGATTATTATTGAATATGGATTTCAAGAAAAGTGATGGATTTCGAAAAGTATTTCCAAAGGTAGCTGACTTGTAAAAAGTCGTCAATGTATACAACGTGTCCAAATATTGATCTTGAAAATAGATTGGTTGAAGGATCTGTTATCCGAGAAACTAATGCAAATGAATCACCCTATGGAATTAAAATAGAGATAGGTGGGGTGAAAAGTAACCTCCTTGGGAATGAAAAAAATTTTTTTCTTATGCAGAATCTCGCCCAAAATATGGCGTGTTCGCTCAGTACTAATCTTTGTAGCATCTGCTAGCTCGCGCACCTTCACTTTCCGGTCAGCCAACACCATTTCATGTATTTTTTTGACATTTTCCTTGGTAACCGCATCGGAGGGCCTGCCGCTGCGGACTTCATCGGTAGTGGAGTTGCGGCCACCACGAAACTCTCGAAACCAATATTTGACGGTGTAATCTGACGGAGTATTAGCCACATAATATTTATCCAACTTTTCTTTTGTTTCCTTCGCCGTTTTGCCTCTCAAAAAATAATGTTTTATGAGAGAACGAAAATCGTTTTCGCAAACACGTCAACAACAATCAGCTCTCAAAACAAAACTAAGGGCAGTATCGCACTGCCACTTGGCATGTCTGCCTAAATATGAACGGACTACAAGGCACCATAAACTTTTTTGCAGTAGTGGCGCATTCTGGCGGTCAAGGAGGTTACTTTTCACCCCATCTAGTAAATAGATATAAATTATAATCCGAATAATATTTTTTTTATTAAAAATATTTAAAGCTAAATACTGATTGATTATTAACTTATTATTTAGCTAATCAGTCTTAATGTCAACAAATCCATTGAATCAATCTAATATTGTTAAATCTGTATCAGAAGCTGTGCTTCTCATTTCTGATTTTGTTTCAATATTATGTAATTAATCGTGCTTTTTCTTTTAATAGTGATTTTAGTTTATGTAGATACTTCTGTTCATATTGTAACAGAATAGGATACTCAGTTCTTTCGTCTCCAGAGCTTCTGAAAGGTCTGTCCAGCAATTTTCATCTGTCTGAATAGCAATTTTTCGAGTATTTGAGATAAGTTCTAAATCAAATATCTACGTATGCATTTGTAGTAGAATTATTAAAAATTTTGCGTCGCAATATTTCCGCTTATAGCGTACGTAAAGAAAAAATAAAAGCACGTATAATACAATTGGAGTGTAAGCTATCGATTAAGTGTACTTAAAACTCAATCGGAACAGCCGTTATTGAAATCCGATAATCTCGATTTGGCGCAACTCGCCGGTCCACGTAAAGAAGGCATGGCAGTGTCTCAAGCCATGTTTTAGCGTCGAATTTCCAGATTATTTAAGGCCAGATAATTTGCTTGTTTACTCCGGTTTCTTGCTCATACAAATTATTTCATATGAGCCTCAGATACTTTTTATCTCTATCCGAAAAAGTAGATCGTAAATAAATGGATTTCTCATGGGATTATCAGACTTTTTTCCACCAACAAAATGAGCACTGCATATTCTTGAATTTTTACTCTGTGTCTATAGCTTGCCATTTTTTCTGAAATGAATAAAAATATTTTAAAACAAAGATACTGAATCTCTATTCGAATTAATTTTAATTTAATGAAATAATTACTTACTTCAAACGATTCATAGCTCGAATTCATTTTCCTTTTCATTCAAATTCCCATTTCTTACCAAGAAATGAATAAAAATGGAGATCGAGATTTTTTAATTCACTATTTCTGCAATTAGAAATACTTTCGAGTAGAACGGTTCATTTTTAAAAAGATCAACTATTTAACGGATTACTATATTTTGACAAATGTATTTTGACAAAAATTACCCAAATATAACAGTAGATAGCGCTGCTTAAGGTATGCAACTAGCATTTTAAAAAAAGATCCAAGAAAAAATATATTCTTCTGCCACTCAGATAACGCTTCAATTATCTTGCTCAAATACGCAACTAGGATACGCGCGCTTATTTGGCGATTTTTATGAATTAATATCTCGTTAACTATTACATAAATTGCAAAATGATACAAGACTTTTCGACTCACAATCAGTTTAATCCGCTCTATCTTCTCACGAACATTTTCGACAAAATTACTAAACATACTATATGTGTATAAAATTCCAAACTGTATACATGTCCAAAATGGGGATACAAGACATTTAAAGACATAATATGATATAAAATAAAAAATATTATGTAAAATACAAGGGATAAAAGATGTCTTAATGATATTTTTAACATACTTAAAATTTATCTTTTTTTACGTTTTTATCCTAGAAAAAGTTACATATAATTACTCTTCTCTGGAACTGTAACTATTTAGAATGGGTTCTAATTTAACCTCTGAAACGTGTAATATATTTATCGCCAATAACCATATATTTAAAGACAAAACGCATTGAAAGCATGTACAAATAATTGCCTCCACCGCATTTGACATTTTCTTACTTGACATTTTCTCTTTGACATTTTCTTTGTTTATATAAGCATATTATTTATATAAAAAGTACCGGACGGCGAAATTTCTCGAAAACTAAACATTTTAGAAAAAAATATTTCAGATAAAAGTTGTAGGGGATTTAAAGTTATAAGATTTAAAAGTTCTACACTTTTCACTATATGACTTCTGACGTTCTAACATTATTATACGAAGCAGCGTCGCATTGATGCAAACACGATTTTTACAATTATAACACACGACGGTTGAATTTTATTCCAACTTGATGTAACTCTACGTCTTAAGAATATTATTAATTTTACTGAAGATGGCCAGATTGTGGTCGAAACGTTTAATGTTTTTATTGTAATTCGTAATGCAAGAATAATTAAATATCACTAACTATATCTTGTGCTGTGGTTCTTTATGCTCTTTCTTTTCATATTTTTGAAATTATAACCACATTCGTTTTTTACATTTTTTACATTATTTAAAAGATCTATTTATTGGCTATGAGTTTGATTTGAGTGGTGATCGACAAGGTTAGATCAAGGTTACATCAATTTTTTACATCTATTATTAATTTTAGAATCTAATAGCTCGTGTCAAGAGTTTTTCAAAACATTACAATAAAGTTCATTTTTAAGTACTTTTCGAGTTACGAGATTTGAAAGTTACAGTCGCCGATGTTAGCGTTTCCCAAGGTGTCTGACTTATTAAAATCTCTTGTTGTTCAGAGTCCTGAGCAACATTTGTTAAGATCAAGGTTATTAGAGGTTGCTTCTCTTATTTTTATTGCACTAAAAATTTATTTTTAAAAATGAAAATAATAGGAACAATCTCCATTGATCTTGATTCTGATAAATATTATTCAGATCATAATCCTGAACAACATTCAAGAAGTTTTAACCATTGATTGGACACCTTTAGGTAATGCTAACGATGGCGGTACAGTAACTTTCAAGTCTCATAACTCGAAAAGTACTTAATAAAAATTGACCTTCATTGTAATGTTTTGAAAAGCTCTTGACATTAGTTAGATTTTGGAATTAAAAATAGATTTAAAACATCGATCTGACTTTGGCGACGTCACTCAAGGCATCAGTCACTCATAGCATCAGTAAGTAGATCTTTTGAAATTCTACTTTTATTTGAAACATTTTTTCCTTGAATGCTTATGGTGATTTCTGCTCACATGCACTGCTGGGGGAGCGGTGCACTTGCACACAGTTCAATTGTACATACCATATCGGCCGATTCTTAGTATTTCTTTAAATTAGCCGATTAGTCATGTGGGCAAATAATATACATCCCACTCTGGTACTGCTCTTAACATGGTACGAGTGCAGAACCACTTTGGTACTATACCAAATTGCACTGTCAAAAATGTCAATGCAACATTTTTTGGACTCGTTTCAGTTCGTTCGATCGATTCAAATATTAATTCAGCATTACACTGGATTAATTTTCATTTGCCAAATATGACAACAATCTGAACGCACTAATACAGTGTGCATAATCCAAATGTGTGGCATCGAAAAAGTTTGCACTCAGTGCGCACTAGGACGGTCTATTAAATCCGCTATTAGTTTTCGAAATATTTCGCCATCCCAACTTTTTATATATCCTGTATATAGATGCATGTAAATTTTAAAAATACTATTACACCAATATTTAGCTTCAACAGCATTTGACGCTTTCTTATTTGATTTATTGATCTATAAGTGATCCGGTTTAACTTATTGAATAAGCATTGTTTTGAATGTCATAGGTTTCCTCTAAACGATAAAAATCGTCTTGACAAATGGATTGCTGCTGTTGGAAAACCGGATTGGAAACCGACAAAAGCAAGCAGAATTTGTAATCTACATTTTAATAAAAAAGACATTATAGAAGGGATGGGATATCAACGTTCTTATTTACGTAAAAATGCTGTACCAAAAGATTATTCTTCATTTGTCACAGAAAATGAACTGGTTGATACTGTAATGTTAAAGCCAAAAAAGGTTTGCAATACTACAAGTATTAATAAATCTATAAACATTAATGAAACTTGTAGCTTGGAGAAAAGTGTTGCATGGGATAGCAATAATTTAAAGAATAATGTTAGCACGATTGAAAATAATAAATCAAATACATTTGATATTCAAGACCAAAATCAATCAGTTCAAAAAACAATTCCTCATCCTAACACATTTCTCACAAATGAAAAATATAAAATTCAAACTTATCCAAAAGAGATCTGCAATTCTGCAAGCATTAAATCTCTAAGCTCTAAATCTGAAACTTGTGTTTTTGACAAAAATGCTGTACGAAATCACACTAATTTAAAGAACGATGTTAAAACTATAATTGAAAATTATGGATTGCGTATATTTGACACCGAAAACCAAAATCAATCGATTAAAAATCCAATTTCTCATCTAGATAAAAAATGCAGCTTTTTTCAATCTGATTCAAATAAGATCTACAATTCTACAAGCAGTAATAAATCTGTAAGTTCCAATGAAACTTATGTCTCAGAGAAAAGTGTTGCATTAGATCATAACTATTCAAAATATCATAATGTTATTATGAAAAAAAATAATGGATCAAATATATTTGATACTCAAAATCCAAATCAGCAAGCAATTCTTCAGCCAGGTCAAAAACGTAAATTTATTCGAATTGGTTTAAAAAATGTGCCTATTTTGCCCAGTTCCATTAATTTCAACTATAAAATAAGAAGGGAAATAGACTTTATTAATGCAACAAAAAAAATTAATGAATTATCACAAAATGTAAAAGATATGAAAGTAAAGAATAGAACATTACAACAGAAGTTGAGAAGATATAACGAAAGAGTTACTTTAATTAAAAAATTGTTTGACCTATTGCAACAGGAAAAACTGATTTCTGGTGACTCTTTACAATTAATAAGAAAACAGCTTGAACGTCTTATATTACAAACTTCCCAAAATAAAGATAAAAATGAAAGTCAACTACAAATAAAAAAAGAAAATTGAAGAAGGTGTTATATGAATAAGGTAAAAGTATTTGTTTTCTCGATGTACTATATCTTCCCTAAAGTTTATGAATTTTGTCGATAACGTTTTTTCTCTTTCTTTTTGCAGCATTTTTACGAATTACTTTTATAAAAAAAATAATCAAGTTGAGTATTATTGAAAATGTATATTTCGTAATTGCACAAACATGTTCTTTCGAATTTATCATTAAATAAATTGCTGTACAGTCATGGATACTGATGTTGTTACACTTTTTTTTTTGATGGTTTTTCCAGAATACGCAAAAATTTTCAGAGTACGAGTCACTATCTACGAGTGTATGTAATAACACTAAGCGGTTATGCCAGTTGTCGAAGTAATACGGAATTGAAATATACAAGATGAAATTAAGAAATATACCTTGTATGACGCGAAAAACATTTAAAATATTAATTGGGTACTGCAAGATTATATGTACCATTATATGATACATATAAAAAAAGTAAGCCACATGGATAATTTTATTTAATAAAGAGTAGCATAAGGAAGGGATTTCAGGCCTCGCACGTAATCAATTGCCGGGAAGGGTTCCGATAACGCACCGCTATTGGCAAATTTAAAATAAAATATTCTTATTGATAAAGTAGTAAAAAATTACTAGACATTGGTCGATATGAATAGATGTGTGCTCGCACTGTGCGCTAACGGAACCTTCCCGATTGCCACAGGAGGCAAAATGAATACTCAGATGAAAAAATATTATGTACGAAGTTTCATTCCAAAAAAAGCTACATCATTTTCAGATATCGAAAAAAATGTGATTTTTCATTATCTTTTTTCTCCGCTAAATCCAAATGGAGCTTTAAAAGAAAAATCATGGACATAAAGAGATAATCAAAAAGATTAGAGTAAGAAATGTTTTGTTATTTTTGGTCCAAAATTCTGTTTTTAAAAAAATTCAAGAATTAAAAATCGCATTTTTTATATAATCTGAATATTTAACTACTTCTATAATAATTCAGCAATTTATCATATATTCAATACTTTTTCAGATTTTTGCATTTGGTGAAAAATGTCGAAAAAAAATAACCATTTTTTGCCATTTTTTGACCTAAAATATATCAGTTGACATATTTTAAGTTCTTAAATTATACTTACCTTTGATTCTACATTTGCAGACAATAATTTAGAACTTTAATATTATAGAGTTCGCGTAGATTAAACAAGAATCCCATTTTTTTTTGTTTTGGAAATTAAATTTTCGGCGGACAAGTTTTTAATGAACAAATAGCTTTTTGTAAAATATTTTAGGTTTAAACAGTGAATTTTTTCATCATAAGGTCATATTTTACGAGAATTTCAAAGTCTTGCGTTCAAATCTCGCTGAATAGAGAGCGAGTAAAAAGATTTTTTGGTGATCTTTATTTTTCTTTTCAATTTAATTAATGGACCGTTCTCAATATTTTACGTTTCATTTTGTAGATATTTTGAATATCTACATTAGCAATGGATAAAAACAATAACAATAACAATATACCGCAATAAACCGCAACCTTCTGACAATAACCCGTAAACCTTTGAATATTTATATTTTTTATACTGAATTTTTTTTCATACTATCATCGTCTTTCGTTTTATGAGCGAAAAATCTGCTTTTTGCAATCATTCGAATTCTTTTTCATATATTTTTTATATGAGTCACGAGTCTTAAACATATACATTTCTTTTCTGATAGCCTAAAAAATTTTTCGTGAAACGAAATGCCGGCTAAAATTTTTTTCTCCGTTCAAATTCTAATTTTACTGGATTATAAAAAGGAAGAAGCCGTTTGACTTACGCTGAGAATGTGTAGGTATATCTGCAAAAATTAACGAATAATACGATGGAATTTATCACTGGGTTATACTCTAGTACACAGCGTCTAGATTTCATGAGAAATATATTGATTAGATTTTGATTAAATAAGTTTTTTTTTCTTAGTTGCAATTTAGGTATTTTAAAGAAATATAAGTAAATATCCTATTTAGAAGAGTCTCCTCCAATGACTATATATGTTGTCAAGGTCATGACCATAGTGGAATTAATAAGCTAAAACATTGCGCATAATAGTGTATAAAAGGTGATTAAGAATAACCCAAGTGTCCCTGAAAAGACGTACTTCTGATTCTAAGACGATTTTTCTTTTGCGAAAATTTTGTTCGAAATTTAGTTTTCAAATTACAAGAAGAAATAATTAGCATATCGCGGGCTGCGTAGAGGAGCAGGAGTGGCGCTCACGGTTAGATATAGGCACTTTACGCGCGGGGCACAAACTAATCGGACGCATTCACACATTTATAAAAACACGTTTCTTACCTTTCTCCTCTGTCACACTATCTCTTTGTCTTTCACTTTATTCAAATATACTTTATTTAAATATACTAATTTCGTTACATTATAATTAGAATGATGAAATGAATATTGAACTCTTGAAGTATCGGATTGTTTTTTAATTACACTGTTAAAATTGTTAGAGAAATGTTGTAATAGAGCAAAATTAGACAATAATTACGTACGATAAGCATATATAAAACTATCATTGATATACAATTATTTCAGTACGTCGAATTCTACCCAGTGAGAAATGATAATGCAATCGACATCGAATCGATATCGATTCGACGTCGAAAACATCAAATTGACATCGATTCGATATCGATTTCATTCCCAGCAAACGAGAATAGATTAAAATGGATTAAAATTTTTTTAATGCGTACTTTAAATCCATGAAAATAGATTGGATCTGAGCTGACACTAGTTTAATATTCGAAAAAAAACATTCATATTAAGGATTACAAATTTTATTCCTAAGACATTCATAATAATTATACCTCAAATTAATATACTTCAAATTGGTATTAAAAAAAACGCACCTTAGTAGGATTCGAACCTGGGACCTCTGGATTATGAATCTTCTATTGTGCGAGAGCGCACCGCGCGAAAGATTCGAGTGAGAAAACGGCACACGGTTGATATGATAAGCGACAGTAAAGAGAACTTCGTTTCTTTGTAATTTAACAAAATAATTTTCTTTAATATGCACAGTTACAAAGTCAAAAAATATAATTAATTAAATATTAGATTAACAGAATATTGAATGCGATCACCTTTACCAAATTGTATTTGGAATCGCGGTGATAGAAAATCTCGGTGATTTTCTCGGCACTTCTCGAAAAGATTCGTTTTATAGCGGTTTTCACTAAGCAATAGCACGGCGGTTTTACGAAGCGATATAGTAGCAAGACTATGACTCTAAGAACTCTAAGAACTTTTAGAAGTAAGAAGGAGGACGGCGAGATCGAAGCATTTATTGCTTTCGGCCTGGGCTTTCTTCTTGGAAAAAAATCCAATAAAATTTTGCCACAATCGTAATTATTACGTGGCATTAGGTGTGCAAAATTGATTGGCGCTTTGGATTCTTTTCTAACGACGTTCAACGTAACAGTCATGCGCGACAGAAAATCCGTACGTGGGATTGGTGACAGCGCGTGATGTATTCGTCGGAGCGCGGCGCTCGCGTGCGCGAATTGAATTGTTCTAGAACTTTCGATTGTCCGTTGCCGGTAACGACAACTTGTTTGCGTGTAACGAATTGTTTTAAAAAGAACAAAGAACGACGAATCGATGATTTTAACGAGGATTAAGATCATGCTCGAGATGAAATCACGAGCTCAATTTATGCATGCGTTCAATGACAATTAATGTCGATCGACTGAAAGAATTCTTGCCTTTCTTTCGAATTACCGATCTCAAACATCTATGTTACCTACTATACTATTCCTTCAATTGGTAAATGTGTTATTCATTCTCTACTTCAGTTACAACCAGCTAGTAACGAAATTATATAGATGTAATAAAAATATTATAATTTAACAGATATAATAAAGTATAAACAATTTACATTACTATGGGACAACATTGGGTAAGTGTCAAATAATCTAATCTCGCTTGGCCGATGTCGCGCGCCATGATTAGCCTAATATTCGGGCTGTATTCGACTTGATTTGCGAGTGTTTACATCGATCATTTTACTTCTAATCAAAGAGAAACAAAAGAACATAGCTTAATTATTTTTACGTTACAACTTTTTTTAATTTAGTTGGATTAAAACGAAAAATTTCCTACTTATATAATTTTGAATAATTTAAGTAGCATTTATGATCCATTTTTAAATAAAAACTTTTTTATTCAATTAGATTGAAAAACTGCATATTCAGATAATTCAATAATTAAAAAATAATATCAGCAATTTCTGTGCAATGTGAATACTGCTTAATTCAATATTCAGAATATTGAATTGAACAGTATTCACATTGCACAGAAATTGCTGATATTTTTTAATTTAAAAAAACTTTCTATTCACAATTCTGAATTAAGTAGTATGCATAAAAAATGCTAATATTATTTTTAGATTTAGAGATATGTTTTATGCAATTCCTATAAATGAATGAAAATGTATTGAAAAAGATTCATTTTAACATTCATGAATCGTATTTCTAAAAACCTGAATTCATTTTAATCCATTTCAATCCATTCTCGTTTGTTGGGTTGTCATTTCTCACTGGGTAAGAGCGTTTCTTACAATTCGACGTATTGAAATATTTGTTAGACTTAATTGTCAATATAGTCCAGTAGAATTAGACTAAAAAAGTTTCATGAAAAAATTGTAAGTTGACATTTCTTTCGACGAAAATTTTCTGAAGGCCATCAGAAAAGGAATGCATATGTTTGAGATTCGCAACTCGTGTGGGAAATATGCTAAAAAAAATTCGGATAGTTGCAAAAAGCAGATTTTTAATAATATAAAACGATAAAGCGAAAGATATCGATTATATGGAAAAAAGTTTAGTATGAAAAGTGTAGGTATTTGAAATACCTACAAAATGAAACGTCAAACGTAGGGTCCATTAGTTAAATTGGAAAAAAAAAATCACCGAAAAAGGCCTTTTTTTCACTCGCTCTCTATTCATCAAGATTTGAACGTATTTTGAAATTTTTGTGAAATGTAGTTTATTATGACGAACAAATCCAGTCCTGAATGATTGAAATACTATTAACGAGATACTATTAAAGTATTCTTACGGGAGTTTGCATTGTGATTAATGAATTAAGAATTAAAAACTGATAAGATTGTACTAATTTTATGATTTATTAGTTTAGTAGATGTATTTATGCATTTAAGACTCAATAATACTCGATTTTTCTTCTTTTAAGTGTTCTTTCTTTAATTGTGATTTCCGTGTTATCATTAAAGTTTAATTATTATTAACAGAGATGATAGCTGCAGAGAAAAATTTTTTGTAATTTACAATTATTGTATTATAATTTTACAATTAAATAATTGTAATTTTTCTGCATTATATAGGGTATTATGGCTTTACGTATGTATATTTATTTATGGAATAAAAAATCATGAATTTAATAATGTATGAGCCAAATATTTATGTTAATAATGACAAATTTATATTAATTGTTGATAATGTCAGTGATCTTCAATTATCTCCGGGCCCTTGAAACTCTTTTTATATCATCAAAAATTTGCCCATGATTAACGGTCTTTAATAATATCTCGTCTGTGGTACCAGTCAATATTTCTATGATAGCTACTGACTTTAAAGAATACACTCCTATCCTCCCTCTCCTAAAACATAATTCGATCAAGAACAAGAGCAGAAAAAGAGTTCCATATCCAAATATCTACCTTATTCTTTTTAGGTCCGTCTAGAGTCTCTATAAGAGAGTCGCGTCAATCTGAAATAAAATCGCGTCTAACAGGGATTCTATTAGAGAAGAGTTCTAGACTCTTTACTATGTAAAGCGTAGAATCATAGTGAAAGCTGTAATGCGAAGTGATCAGAAGTGAAATTATTTTAGTTTTATCAAAATTATAAATAGGTAAGCCTATATATCATTATAAAGGTTTCGAATTAAAAATATATCAAAGATATAAATATTATGTAGTAGGAAAGTGTCGAAAGTAATATTCTAATCTTGTCTTCAATTATACATTCTGTCAAAAAAGTACCGGGAATTGATCATTTAAAAAGCCCGCTTAAAGGAATTGTCAAAATTCTTTTTGTCGCTAAGTTGGCATAACTGTCCTCTATACTGACGCGGAGTTGGAGTGCCATCTGTCATTTAATGTGATTATAGTGCTCGATTTTATCGAGATGAACTGATAAAACACACTTGAGATGGTTTTGCGATTTTTACAATGAATGAAAAGATCGAACAAAGAATTTGTCTCAAATTTTGTATTGCAAATGGAATTTCGTGTGCCGAATCGCTGAAGATGTTACAGAAGGCTTACGGTGAATCGACTTTATCAAAAACACGTGCATATGAATGGCGCCTTCCAACTGAGCCAAAACCGAAAAAACCACGTCAAAGTCGATCAAAAGTCAAAGTGATGTTAACTGTTTTCTTTGATTGTCGTAGTGTTGTGCACTCGGAATTTTTGCCAGAAGATCAGACGGTAAATAAAGAATATTATCTGGGCGTTATGCGGCGTTTGAGAGAGCAAATTCGTCGAAAAAGGCCAGATTTGTGGAAAACAAACTCATGGATTTTGCACCATGATAATGCACCATCTCACAAGGCTATCATTGTGAACGAATTTCTGACCAAAAACTCAACAAATATCATCGAACAACCACCGTATTCACCAGATATGGCTCCGGCTGACTTTTTTCTCTTTCCAAAACTCAAATTACCACTTCGAGGCACTCGTTTTCAGTCGATAGAAGACATAAAAGAGAATTCGCGGCGAGAACTGAAGTCGATTCCGGAAAATGCGTTTAAAAAATGTTTTGATGATTGGATTATTCGTTGGCATAAATGTATTATTTCGAAAGGAGCCTACTTTGAAGGCGATACAATAAATTTGAATGAATAATAACTATTTTGTGTTTTATTGACCAATTCCCGGTACTTTTTTGACAGAATGTATAAGACACTACAAGACACTTAAAAATTGGCATAATATTTCATATAAAATCAAGAAACGATTTATTATATTTAGGATTAAAATATATTGTCAAAATTTAAAATTACCAATATATAACAATTTGACGATGGCAAGACATTTTATCATAAAATAAAAGTATTGTTAAATGAAAGTGTTATTTCATTACTGTTTCGTATCATTATTTGAATTCCAAAAGTGTAAAACTAGTTCAGCTATAGAAAATAAATCTACTTCTGTCAATATTTTGTATTTTAATATTAATTCTACTTGTTATTGTTATTATATAATATTATAGTATTATTAATATTGTTATTATATAATATAATAGTATTTAATATAAATTCTACTCTTATAATTTCTAAAATCTAAATTACCGCGTTCACGATACTCAAAGTGGGGATATAATAGCATCGATGATTGGTTCCGCCATTTTACTTCAAACCAATGAAAATTTTGACAAAATTGACGCGACTCTCTTATAGGGACTTTAGGTCTGTCAAGACATAAGATCAAAGAGATTTCGTCGCATGCTCCATCCAGTACTATAGATTTGTTCGTGTCGCATGCTCCAAATTAACCCAGAGAGCACTTAGATCACAGGTAAGGTGGCGGTTGCATTCATGTGCTCCAATATTCAGTGACACGAACGGATTTAGGACAAGTAAGCATGTCACCTAACCTAATCCGTGAAACCACTCGAATGGGTCGGACATGTGCCTCGTTTCGTTTCGGGTGTTTTGTGTTATCTCGATTATTTGAAAAGCGTTTTTATAAAAATTAATGCGTTTTTAATAAATATAAAAGTTATATTATATTTTTATATTATATTATATTTTATTATATTAATATTATTTTATTTAATTTTTTAAATTTTATTTATTTTATTTATTTATTCTTTTTATTTTATTAATTTTATTTATTCATTAATTTTATTTTTTATTTTATTTTATTATTTTAATTTATTAATATTAGGTGTAGTAAAAAGAAATCCATTATTTTTCCAATAGATGGCTTTAGTAATCTGTATCCGTCTACGCGTGATACAGATTACTAAAGCCATCTATTGGAAAAATAATGGATGTCTTTTTAGTACACCTAATATTATTGTTATTAGGTGTTGGAATTAATTCGTAGCGTTTTTTAATGAAAGAATGTTATTTATTTCACGTGAGCATTAAAAAATACATTAATGAAAGTACTTCCCATCACTTGTAAAACGCTACGAATTAATTCCAACACCTAATATATTATATTTTTATATTTATCAAAAACGCATTTATTAAATACGTTTCTATTAGGTGTTGGAATTAATTCGTAGCGTTTTACAAGTGATGGGAAGTACTTTCATTAATGTATTTTTTAATGCTCATGTGAAATAAATAACATTCTTTCATTAAAAACGCTACGAATTAATTCCAACACCTAATATATAAAATAAATTTGAAATCTTAGGTGCGCAACTAAGTTCTCGCTGTTATTTTGATGCAACTTTATTGTGAAAAAATGGTTACAAATGAATCATTGAAAGTATTGCCCATCGCTAGCTACTACTTTTTCCCATCTTTCTGGCAGAGCTCGTATACCATCACGATAAAACTGTTCACTTACTGCTGAAGCCATCTTGACAAACAGCGGGAACTTAGTTGCGCACCTAATACTTTTTTCGATATAGTCGTTTTCAACCATTACGCATGCGTGCCTCAATCATCACCTTCTGAGATGAGGCAAATGGAACGTGCTCTTAATTGATCCATGGAGTATGCTCTAACGCGACGCGAACATCTAGTCGTCATATTGGTTCCGGTGATGCGAACATATTGGACATATTGGAGCGTGCGACATGAACAAACCTATTATAAGTGTATTATAGGCGATCATGAATGTATCGTAGTATTTGTGAATTGTGTTTTGACAGCCAGCCGATGTAATCCCCCCCCCCCAGTTTTAATCAATGAAATCTCTCTATCAGATCTAGTGATTGGATTGAAGACATTTCAAGATTTCTCCATCCGGAAAAAGACAGCAAAAGTTTTTTCAGAGAAATATCTGAAATACTCCAAAGCTTAATTGAAAGGAAGCGGATCGGAGCTTCAATATATCAGATAAGTTGTAGTTTCGAAAAAATATAATTGTTTTTACTTGCCAATAAGAAAATATACTTTGTGAGTTGTTTTTCTTACACAAGTAATAATATAAATAAGCGAATAAGATGGTCAACGATGGAGTGTTTGTGGCGAGAAGTGTTTTATTAGAGATAAGTATGGAACTAGGTGGGGTGAAAAGTAACCTCCTTGGGAATGAAAAAAATTTTTTTCTTATGCAGAATCTCGCCCAAAATATGGCGTGTTCGCTCAGTACTAATCTTTGTAGCATCTGCTAGCTCGCGCACCTTCACTTTCCGGTCAGCCAACACCATTTCATGTATTTTTTTGACATTTTCCTCGGTAACCGCATCGGAGGGCCTGCCGCTGCGGACTTCATCGTCATAGTGGAGTTGCGGCCACCACGAAACTCTCGAAACCAATATTTGACGGTGTAATCTGACGGAGTATTAGCCACATAATATTTATCCAACTTTTCTTTTGTTTCCTTCGCCGTTTTGCCTCTCAAAAAATAATGTTTTATGAGAGAACGAAAATCGTTTTCGCAAACACGTCAACAACAATCAGCTCTCAAAACAAAACTAAGGACAGTATCGCACTGCCACTTGGCATGTCTGCCTAAATATGAACGGACTACAAGGCACCATAAACTTTTTTGCAGTAGTGGCGCATTCTGGCGGTCAAGGAGGTTACTTTTTACCCCATCTAGTACATGATAATATTAAATTATATACATTATTATATACGTTAAATTATACACATGATATTATTTATACATATTTCAGAAAAGATATTGGAGATACAAGTCGATGGATAGGTATGCAACTCTGTTTCCATATAATAACAATAAGCATATCTAATTTGAGCTCCGGAGCTAAAACACAAAATCATCAACGCAAAAATTTCAATATGGATAAGATTTCGGGGACTGTAAAGTATTAATACGCTCTTGAGTGATGTTTATCAACACTTTACAGACCCCAAAATCTTATCCACATCGAATCTCTTTGCATCGATGGTTTTGCATTTCGGCTCTGGAGCTTAAATTACATTTATAATTGCTGATGTAACATCCGGTCATATCAAATTTTAACAGTCATAAATGTAAAAATAACTAAGAAATGTGAACCTCTAAAATCAAACCTCAGACATTCCTGCTACGGGGTGTAGATGAGCAGACAAAACTTCTGGTTGTAAAAATTACTATATTAAAGAATTTGTATTTCGTATGAAGAGTTTTGAAGTGCAATTAAAAAGGTTTGTGAATCATTCTATTATAATTAATGAATCTTTTTTTGGACCATGTATTTGAAGAGTTATGAATTAAAAATTTGTGAGTCTTCCACTCTTAATTAAATATTTAAATGTTATGTATTTGACCGAAATATATATTCAGCCGCTACGGTCATGGAAATTTCGTTAGATGCAATTGGTAGTCTAGTATTTCGATACTCCTGATTTTTTTCCGATCATATTCATAACAAAATTGCTCCGTTCGGCAGGAAAAGTAGTTGAGGTTAGAAAATCTGTCATATAGACAATGTAGACAATGGGATTTGTAGACTAGTGCTTATTGGTTCAGGGCGGCTGCGCTGCTCCGAATAAAAAAAATAACATCCTACTCGCTTGGGGTCTAACCGCCTAGAAGTTGCAGCGTAGACAGTATCTGCTTGGAATATTTCTAACCCATGAAGACAATGAGATGTGAGAACAATCTTTTTATAGCGGTCTTTTTACTGTCTAGGCTTCCAGCAAATGAGAATGGATTAAAATGAATTGAAATTTTTTTTTATCCGAATGCGTATTTTAAATAGCGAATACTTTTTTTTTATTTAATTGGATTCAATTGGATTCAATCAGATTTAATTGGATGCAATTGGATTGAAAAACTGCATTTCCTATTCAAAATTTTGACAGAAAAATGCACAGAAAAAGCTAATATTATTTTTAGATTGAAAGACATAGAGATATGCTCAATGCAATTCCTATAAATGAATAAAAATACATTTAGAAAAGCATTCATTTTGACATTCATGAATCAATATTTCTGAAAATCCATTTCAATTCATTTCAATCCAATCTCGTTTACTGGGCTGTAACTTCTAGGTAGTTAGGCCCCAAATGGATAGGATATGGTTTTTTTGTTCGGGCGTAGCCGCCCCGAACCAATAAGTCTATACATTCCACTAGTAAGCGAAAAACAGTTTTTTGCAACTATTCGATTTTTTTTCGCATACTTTCGTCTCAAATCTCGAGTCTCAAATATACGTGTTTCTTTTCTGATGGCCTTTCGTGAAGAGAAATGCTGGTTATAATTTTTTTTTGGTAAAATTCTACTTCTATTGAACTATTCTACTCGAATTTATGAAGGAGATATACTATGTAACGCGCATAAAAAATCGCAAACAATTAAATATCTCGTAAACTTGCGTTTTAACATGATTTATACTATTCTGGATTAATAAGAGATTATACTATTCCTAAAATTTATTAAAACTTATGTTATTTAGAATGCTCCCCACTCTTTATTTATGCTTACGGCCATCGAGCGGCCGAGATTGCCGAGAAAGCATTTTCGGTTGCTTGAAACAAAAGTGATTAGTGTGAGAAGGAGCTTACTGTCTCGTTCACTCTCGGCGCGCCACAGCACATGGACATGGGCTCGTGCTTAAGTGTGTGGCTACCATTTCGCCAGGCCGCCGTCTGATTCTGTGTCAACATAGAGTTCTTGGCTGAGTAGTCAGGAGTCTTAATTAAAACTGTTTGGAAGACTCACAAATGTTTTTAATGGTACTTTATAACTTTTCATATAAAATACGATTTCATGTATGCACATTGTTGAATTTAGATCTGGCTGATTATTCGGTCAAGCACGTGGTCCAAAAAAGATTCATTAATTATAATTAAGAGAATGAAAAATTTTTATAAACTTTTTTAATTGCACTTCAAAACTTTTTATATGAAATACAATACAATTTTAAAATAGTAATTTCTACAACCGGATGTTTTGTCCGATCATATACATTCGAATGAAATATGTTGCCCGCGGTGAGTGCGCACCAGTTCTCTCAGTGAAAAACGCTATTAGTTTACATCGTGCACTTGATATGGGTACTACTGTAGTAACTTTTTATTGAATAATCTTAATTGTAGCGATACGTTGTGTTCGAGATACAGCCGAGACAGACAGTTTTTTGTAGATTCGGCGTACGTGCGACATGCGGATCGGAAGCTTCTAGAAGAATTCCAAGCGTCTTTAGAGTTTTCCAAAACACAACTTGACCATCACCTCGTCAATAAAGTCAAAAAATATAAGCTAAGCTGCATGTCGTACGTACACAAATCTCAACCGCTATAACGGCAAGCTAACTCAAATCGGTCGCAGCGCACGCACGCTCGCTTGACGCGAAACGCGTAACATGCGTACATCCCAATCAGGATTCCTGATTTAGTGGGCGCGCATGGCAATAGCGTACCGCTTGGCCATCACGCTCGAAAATCACCAATCGCCGCCCGAAACAGGGGGCACCTCAAATTTTTTAATTTTGCAAGAATCTCATAGGCGATTAAAAGGAAGCCTTTGTTCTTCAAAGAGGATAAAAGGCAAAAATGAGCAGCAATGCCTGTCTTCGCTGTTCTCGGTCAGAGTCAACACTTCGCATAAGTGCAATCGCCTAGGAGACGCTCCGCCGCCAGAAAACCGCCGCGTTTGACTCGCAATCGACAATTCGCGTAAATCCAACTTCAGCTAAACCGCCGTTTCACTCAAAATTTTTTCGCTAGCGCTCTCGCTCTAACTCGCTCTCGAACACGTTGAAACATATGATATGTGTATTTAATTAATCATTATTGTGGAAAGGTGCTCCTTAATTAAGAAAGTTCCACAAATAAAAATATATTACTCTTTATTCAACTTTACCATATATTATATCATATATTATACAAAGATACCTTTCGATATTTATGATATTTATTGTGGCGCCTTGCGGTGCGTGCGTGCGTGCATGCGTGCGTGCGTTAGCGTCTTATATTTTTTCCTCGGAGTTGGAGTTGGTTCCAAAAAGCTGGTCGCGGGTTGATCTTCCTCTTCTTCTTTCGTTCCGGTGTCCTTGGTCGTAGATTGCTGAGAGAGGGTTAAGCAAATCGGCGACCCGATTTCCCACTCCCGTAATTTCTTCGGCAGCAGTAGCGACGGTACAAGCGGCCACAAGGTGCTCGTGCTCATCTGTTTATTGATACTAGACCGTCATCGTGGATCCCTGACGAGGGTATTTTCTCTCGAAAGCTCTATTGGTATAAGTCTCCACGGAAGGAGAGTAATATCTGGATCGAGCGTCTTCTCCATCGGTAGTTCCTCTAGTGTGCGTGGGAGACCGTAGTGGTCCCGGCGACGCTTCCGTGGTAGTGTGTAAATCTCTCGTTGCCAGGAAGTGAATACCATAAAGGCCCGAATGAGGCTCACTCTGTTTCGCGAAGGCCCGGTAACGAGCTTGCTTCGCGGGGAAATACAAAGGCCCGAAGTGAGTGAGTGAGTTCACTTTGTGGAGTGAAATTCAAAGGCTATTAGAACAGGAACTCGCTTAGCGTGAAGGCCCGAGGGACTCACTTTACCAGGATATGTCTACTACTAGAGTAGAGGCCCTTATCGAGCTCACTCTAACTCTAATGAGAAGATGCAGAAAACCTCCCGCAGAGCCCTTCTTATAAATGGTGAACCATTCTTGCGCGCGGATTACTATGTCGCGTGGCCGTCTCGCGGTCGGTACTTACGCCAGGCGGACGTTCGGTCAGCATCAAGCGCGACACTGGGCGAACGACTCAGTGGCGGCGCGGATCGCGCGCACGCCCCGGCGACTCGATTAGTAGTGTTTTAAGCCGCCACAATTATGATGTATATTGTATCAATTTAGTACATCATTCTTTAAATACATTGCTGAAATTAAAATAATTTAATAAAAAGTTATTAATTAGTACGTGTATCAAGTGCTCGATGTAAACATCGCTAGGCCACTAGCATTGTACTGCACTAGTATTGTGTATAGCCAATATTTGTCGTACGATAAAGATTTAAAATTTATTGATTGACTATATGATAGAGAGATCCGACAACTTCTCTTTCTTGCAACTAATCAATAGACTTGAAATGTTTTGTCGTACGACAAATATAATATTGATAATATTGATAACATATATGTACATACATAATACATACATATACACGCATACACATTTGCGGAAATACACTATAAATGGCGGAACCAATCGGAGTAGAGAACACTTTCCGCTCCACTCTCCCTTAAGGGGATGCTGGAGTGTCCTGTTTTATCATTAAATTTTAAAAGCACCTTTCTCATAACTGTGTTTATGGACTGAAAAATCCTTCTCCACAATTAAAGTATCGACAACAACGCAAAGCGCCAGCTACATTTGTATACGAAAAACGAAAAAAAATTAAAGACTTACAGTTTTGTTATCGGCTTCTGTAGTCAACACATCACAATATGTGTTGCATATAAGAGTTTCAGATCTTGCACGTTCATGAAAAGTAGCTAGCGTATTGTAGAAAACCTAAACGAACAATCCCATGCTTTTAGAAACGCGGTAGGAGTTTTAGTTTAAGAGAAAGGTGCATCCAAAAATTTCGTTTGTATATTACGAGTGAAATTGACGTGAAGCCATGAAACTGAGCAGTATTTTAGTTCCGCGATATTCCGACAGCGGCGCTGTCATGAAAAGTGCGTCGCTGAACCATAGAAATGATCTGAATTATTGACCTACTCAGGCCCATATCAATCAAAACGTGCCCTGGTCAAAGTTTTTTCTTTTGAGAGGAAAAATAATAAAATAAATATGATATTAGTTATTTCAATTTTGTTGAAATAATTTCTTCCTAAACAAGAAACATACCATATTATTTACATATGAATACAAATGAAGATAATTATTTTAATTATACTGTTCTGTCTTTTACATACATTTTATTTAGTAAATTATTGATGCATATATATAAAATAACATATACATATATATATATATATATATATGTATGTATATGTATGTATGTGTATATATGTATATATATATATATATATATATATATATATGCATATATAATAGCATACATACATACGCGTGTGCGTATGTATGCGTGTGCGCGCGCGCGCGTGTGTGTGCGTGTACATATAATATATACAACACATGTTTAAACTTTATTTACTGAATTATTTACACATGCATATCAAGGTTCGGAACGTAATGTGTTTCGGTTGAGCTTTCTTTCTGCTCGGATGTCGGAACGACAAGCGGCAATCTCGTAACAGACGTAGCATATAAATGAAATTTTCGAATACACTTTGTTCTTATACTAAAGCTCGTAACTCGTTTCTGCAAGCATAGTATTGTTCTTTGAGGTTTTCTGTAAATCGCCAGCTACTTATGCAAGGTCTGAAATTATTGTATACAGCACATTTTTGACTCGGATGTCGAGTCTTAGTAAGAAGCGCCATTCCTCCTATCGGTCGCGCGCAAACGAAGTAGTATTGCTATTGAACTATAGAAATGGATTGAACCATTGTAAATAAACCAGCAATATATTATCAGCCAGAAACGCCATAATATTATATATTTTTGTATATATAGAAATATATATCAGGATCGTTGTTTAGAGAAGGAATCGTGCGTCCTTACTGCATCGACGATGATGCCAGAATCGATAGAAATCACATTCTTGAATTGCAGAACGAATTATTGAAACAGAAGTACGACAGAGTGAGACAGAGAAAAAACAAAAAAGGATAGAAACTCCGATTGTAATCGGTGAGACTTCGCATGCCGAGCTGGGCTCGTCGAACGAAACAGCGAGTCTATCCTTCAGAGTCTCTCTCTCTCTCTCTCTCTCTCTCTCTCTCTCTCTCTCTCTCTCTCTCTCCTCTCCTCTCCTCTCCTCTCCTCTCCTTTCCTCTCCTCTCCTCTCCTCTCCTCTCCTCTCCTCTCCTCTCCTCTCCTCTCCTCTCCTCTCCTCTCCTCTCTTCTCCTCTCCTCCCCCCCCCATCTCTCTACGGTCGCTTGTTTCTAGCGACCGAAAATGCTTTCTGGAAAATTTCGGTCGCTCAATGTGTATAATTAAGAGGAGAAGGAACATTATAGATAAAATATAAGTTTTAATAAATTATGCTAATCCTATATCCCTCCAATTTATGTATAATAGCAAAAATAATTTCAAAACACGAATTTACGGGATATTTCTATGATTTTCCATGAGCCTTATATACCACGTTCATAGAAAAGATTTGCAAGACCTCGGCGTGGTCTCACGCGTAAGATACGAGATCTGAATGTTAGAGATCTCATGATCAATTCCTTTTTTCTTTTTTCATAATTTTTTTTTTTAAATAAGTGATTGAAGACATTGTTAACAAACATATATTACAGGCTAAATATATTTTTATTTAATTATTGAAATTATATGTGTATTTCTAAACGTTTTAATTTACCTTTAGAAAAAATCCAAAAAAAAATTATGTTTCTGTAATAATGTAACGTCGATCAGTACTTTCTGTGAAATGTTTTTTTTATAATTATCATCCGAAAGAAAATTCTGATAATCAATCAAATCGCAAAAGTGCGATTAATATAATTATAAGGATGATTAATATAATTATAAGGATGATGTCAATATAATTTTATAATTAACAAATCAAAAAGCCTTATATGTGCCTTTATATGCAACATACAAATAATTTTTTATTTATCTATTAAAGTGATTCGGTATTCTTCCTATAGTTATTGGAATACATTAAATTTTGGGTCGACTTTTGAGGCACTTTTGGGTCGCCTTCTTTTGCCTTCATAAACCTGGAGAATACATTTAAATGACGTATCAATAATAGAACTTCAAAGATAATAGAGAGTCTTTTTACAATAACGTGAATTTAGATACGGTGAACGCCTTTTCTTAATTAGTCGCTAAGGAAAAGATAATGTGATCATGATATCGATTATGTATCTTTTTTCTTAGAGTGATAAATAACAATTTTTTGTATGTATGTGTATTATATATATATATATATATATATATATATATATATGCATACATATATCATTTTGCGTGACGCTGTATGTGTAGAAAACAACGGCATTATACGAGTCAATCAGCTGTAACCAGTATGACCCGCGTTCACAGTATCATTGCCGCAACAGTACTATCAATGTAGTGTAGTGTAGTAGTGTTCTACACATACCATATATATATATGTGTGTATGTGTGTGTGTGTATGTGTATGTATATATGTGTATATGTGTATATATATATATATATATATATATATATATATATATATATATATATATTTATATAGTGTTTTTTGTTCACAAAATAGAAAAAATAGTAGCAGAATATTGTCTGCCTTTGATAAGAGAAGGTTATGGGTGCTTTATAACAAGCGACTCAATACAATATCTCATCCTTGTACAGGGTGGGCCATCTATTGGTACGTTTTTAAAAATGCGATCAAATGAGCATACATTGATATTTTTTATTAATTTTTTTTTTGTTGTGAAGCTAAAAGTATCCGCGTCAAGAATGAAAAACGATTTCGTTCATGTGGCTCCCTCTACTGGCCTTACAGTATGCCATTCGGTCACCCCAATTATTAATGACATTTTGGACTATTGTTTTTCAAAGCTGGAATTGTCTCACACTTTGGGCCACAGCCTCAATATTCTCGGGTGTGCGCACTGTCCGAGCTCTGGGACCACTTCTGTCATCCACTAACATCCCTTTCTCACGAACTTTCCTCACCAATTTGCGTATAGCTCCTTCGGTGCTCCATATTTCTTTTCAAAATTCGTACAGTTTCGGCGACACAGCACTGACTTTGAAAATAAGTTTTTAAAATTTCAAAACGCTCTTCAAGAGAAAACATGTTGTTTCGTGCCGCGGACGGTATGACTAATAAACTGTCAAAATTTCGGGTCTGTAGCTCGTTCGGTGTTGCCATACGACGAAATTCAAAAACGTACCAATAGATGGCCCACCCTATATTATCGTAATATACAAGATTGTAATAATACACCGTGTCACACTGTCTTTTGTTGGAAAGCACTCTAGAAGACCAAAATTGGTTATTATGATGTGTGTTTTTTGTTGGCACCCTATAAAGCCAGAATGAGAAAGGTTAGCATCTTTATGTTATTCGTAAAAATATCACTTTTATTTATCATACAAGTGATATGATTAAATTTATTGTTATAACAATAAATTGCGCTTTGCCTAATTATGATCCAATGTCAGAGGCGTTCATCGTGGGCTGACTATTTTTAATTTACTGCCAGAGGCGTTAATCGTGAGCTGGCTAGCTATAATAAAATGTCACAGCCATAAATCATATTTTGGCTAGTTATAGACAAATGTCAGAGGCGTTCATCGTGGGCTGACTATTTTTAATTTACTGCCAGAGGCGTTAATCGTGAGCTGGCTAGCTATAATAAAATGTCACAGCCATAAATCATATTTTGGCTAGTTATAGACAAATGTCAGAGGCGTTCATCGTGGGCTGACTATTTTTAATTTACTGCCAGAGGCATTAATTGTGAGCTGGCTAGTTATAACAAAATGCCACAGCCGTAAATCGTGCTTTGGCTAGTTACAAATAAATGTCAAAGGCGTTTATATATGTACTGACTATTTTTAATTTATTGGCAGAAGCATTTCGATTATTAAATTTGGTGAAATACAATTACGGAACCAATTTATAGAATTTTGCGTCTGCAATTAAAGAAATGCAAATAGATGCATTGTCATGATGGAATCAAAAGCTAATTGCTTGACATAACCGAAACAAAGAAACTAATGAAGAAAAAAAACTGAATATCAGTAAATAGTTTCTTTGAAACCTTACAACTTTTGTCTGAAACGTTTTTTCTAAAAACGTTATGTAATAGCCTTAGCACAAGGATTGTCGTAATTGAATCGTAGAACGTGAATCATAGGGCAACGCATTATATTTTGGCGTACTATGCATGCCGATACACGTTCACATTCCTTTACGATTAGTTATAGTCATCTTTATATTCAGCTCCTAAATCCGGAGTCTTTTTGGACACCCTATATAATATATATGTTATACATATATGTATGTATACATATTAGGTGTTGGAATTAATTCGTAGCGTTTTACAAGTGATGGGAAGTACTTTCATTAATGTATTTTTTAATGCTCATGTGAAATAAATAACATTCTTTCATTAAAAACGCTACGAATTAATTCCAACACCTAATATATATATATATGTATATATATATATACAACATACATTACACAGTCAATAGTCACATGCATAATTTTTGTACGATGCTGTACGTTTATGAAATGTATGTAAGTATATCATATTCAAAGTGTTTTAGCAAATATATACACTTACAGGTCAATGTACGTTGACTAACAGCAAGTTACAATAAGTATATTTTTACTAAATGAACACTCTGACTGTGACTTAGATATATTTTCGGATGCAACCATGTATTTGAAATACATGTATACACGTGTAATGTAATAGCACTTTTTCCTTTATTCCCAATGTCATTTTAACTTAGGATGTAACATGTCAGTACGTAAATACATTGCACATACATATGTAACTATTCCATCTCTTTTTATTATGTTTAATGGGCCTTTTACAATTATAAGCCATAAATCAGCCATAAATAAGAAGTCAAACGCTAAAAATTGGCTGTGATTGATCAATTTTTAGCTTCTGACTTCTGATTTGTAACTAATGTGTTATTGTAGAAGGCCCATAATAAAAAGAGATAGAAGTTACTCATACTTAGCTTTTCATGCAGATATAATATAGACACAGTCTATTAGTGAATATTAGAATTATATTTTATGTGCATTATGATGTGTACACACATTATAAAATATATTTCTAATTCATATTCACATATGTGTGTAGCTACTTCATCTCTTTTTGTTACGTATAACAAAAAGGTGTACTGATGTCTTCTTTTTTCTACGTTTAATAAAAAGAGATATATTTTTTTAGGATCAAATATTAGTGATATATACTTTTATATTTCAATATCAGAATATACAACGAACATCAGACGTAACATCTTAAAAAAAATAATCAAATTACGAATCCTCTGATAAATCCTCATTTTATGTGTGTGTATGTATATATATATATATATATATATATATATATACATGCATTATATATATTTTATATATGTATACAATTTTAATATTGCACATTTAAACACAGAGAATGCATAAACAGCTTAGCATTGATAATTTCTATCTGCAACGTATGTATATTCACACATTATAGTACATATATGCAATATTGTACAATATTGCCTATGTGTGTATTATATTTAAGTACATCACTAATATTTTAACATGATTAACTTCTACATATTTTTATTAAACATAGCAAAAAATGGTATAGCTATGTATATTATATGTGTAATATATCTATATATAGCTAATACATATCACATCCTGACCTAAAATGACATTGTACGACAGGAAAAATGCTATTATATAGGCCCATGTGTCAATGTACACTGTCAATACTGAAAATCTATAGTTACGTATTTTCAGTACTCGCAATGAATATCGAAATACAGTTGTAGTATCACTTTTTCCTATGATTTTTCCTATCATTTAGAGTTTAGTCAAGATGTAACATATATTACTGTCAATATATGGACACGTGTTTCATATATATATATATATATATATATATATATATAAATGAATACGACATTGCACATACATAATGTAACTCTTTTTACTCTGTCTAATAAAAAGAGATAGATACTTATAGTACTTATACATTACTAATATGTCGACTATATATCTAATATAGAAAATTGTATGTACATTATACTATGATAATTCTAACATTGTTGTAACATATAACAAAACATTATTAGTGAATATAAATTATAATTATATTTTATATGTATTATAATGTACATATACACAATAATGTACAAAATATAATTTTAATATTGCATATATCATTAATTCATTAACATGTTTATGTCTTCACTAATATGTCAATAATATTTTTTGTGTTATTGTGTATATACACATATATTATAATACACATAAAATGTAATTGTAATTCGTATTCATGAATGTCTTTTTATATACAACATTAGAATTACATTTTATATATCATTATACATATTATAATATAAAATTTTAATATTGCAAAAATGGACATAGAGAATATCTGCATGAATATCTATATATATATATATATATATATATATTATGATATTCATTTATGATAATATATTATCGTAACCTAAAATGGCATTGGATGTAAGAAAAAAGTGCTATTACGGTTTCGTATCGATATATCTAATTTAATTAAAAATCTGTATTTTATATATATTACAGACTTTTAGTACTGATGATATATATTAGAACACGGTCTACATTGCATGTGTATATAATAACTAAATATGTATATAATGCAACTAAATTTCTAAGGTCCGATTCTACAAATATAAGATTAACTTCAATTATGTTTATTTTTTTTTCAATTCTAAAATTGGAAAATTTTCCAAAATAAATCTTACATTGTGGGACCGATCCTAATACACGTCCCTGTTAAGATGGTAATGTAGGAAACGGAATAAAAATATCGATAATTAATCGATCGAATTTCCTGCATGATCATATTAACTTCAGAGGGCGTAAGCAGATTATACATTGGAAATGAAAACCTGTAATATCGACCTTGATCAAGTTCGGCCTTCGCTCCAGCATCCCCTTAATTCTCTGAGCGAATCATTTCATCCTTGTTGTTTATCAAATGTTAAATAAGGACAAACGAGCATTGCGATTGTGGAACGCAGCTTCAGTTTTAGCACTTAGTGATTTTTTAATACGATTAGTTCCTACATTTAGGTTTAGCACGAACTAAAGGCAAGAACCAATCATATTATAAAGAATCACTAAGTGCTAACTGAGAGCTTATTACGGTTCTTGAAACGAAATGAAAATTACGAAAGTGAATTTGCTAGAATTACAAAGAGTCAAATTTACTATATATATAATTATATATATATTTACTAGAATATTTATAACTTCATTGGTTAACAATCTCTTATTTACTTTATTGGCTAATACCTAGTAAGTTTGCTCATTTTCGTAATTTTCACTTCGTCTAAAGAACTGTAATCCCGGATCCTCATACGAGCAACAGCGCTTTGATACCAAAAGCTAATTGATGAAAAACGGGTGATGGAAGTAAATTTTTACCCCCACAACTGGCTTTTCAGAAATCAGCGTTCTGTGTTAAAGCGCTGTTGTCTGTATGAAAATCCGGGCTAAGGATGCTTACCCATGCAGCAAAATAGCGTAACGCGGAACGAGAGCGGAACCAATCACAAGTAGGTCTGTACCAATTGCAGTTGATATGGAACGCTTGTAATTTGTTCTGTTCTTGTTTTGCATTATGCTATTTCGCTGTATAGATAGATACCCTAATAAGTCTCCAGGAGACTTATGTTTCCGGCACATTAGCGCGATGTTCGTCGCGTGCGACACGCGATATCTAATGAGTATACAGCTTTATCGATATTCTTATTCTAAAGGTATACTGTCATTGAATATCGCACGTCGCGCACGACTGGTGTGCCGGAGTTATTATTAGGTCTCCGTCCTATAAGTGGAAATTTACAGCGGAACGGAACAGCGTGACTAATCACAACTCTGCAGTTAGCTTTTTTTCTGTAATTGTGATTGATCTCGCTGTTCCGTTCCGTTGTAAATTTCTGTTAATGGGACAGCGGCCTACGGTTCTTTAGACGAAGTGAAAATTACAAAAATGAAACAAACTCACTAGGCATTAACCAATGAAGTTATAAATATTCATTAGTAAATTTGATTACTTTCATAATTTTCACCTTATTTCAAGAACCATAATAAACTCCTTAATTAATTTTTCTTTGTAGGCATTAGCTTCAGTAGATTCAACAGTTGAGTGACCACTCACTGCTATTGATGTATTCTTTCAGACCTAAAATGTTGATTGGATGATCTAAACGAATAATACACCCAATAATAGCGAACGCTTACTCAACTGTTGAATCTACTGAACGCAGCTAATGAAACGCAGTCATTGAGTGCATTCAGTACTACAATCGTTTACTGAGCGCTTAGTGAGCTCTTGCATCTATTTGGTCTATATTTTTGGATCTATTGGAATATATCAATTAGATACAAGAACTCGCTGAGCGCTCAGTGAGCGGTTGAAGTATTGAATTTTTTTCTATCTAAATGCGTATTTTAAATAGCGAATATTTTTTTGAATTTAATTGGATTCAATTGGATTCAATTAGATTCAGTTGGTTGCAATTGGATTGGAAGATTGTATTTTCTATTCAAAATTTTGAATTGAACAGTATTCACAATGCACAGAAAAAGCTAATGTTATTTTTAGATTGAAAGGCATAGAGATGCTTTATGCAATTCTCATAAACAAAAATGCATTCAGGATTGAAAAGCATTTGTTTTAACATTCATGAATTAATATTTTTGAAAATCTGAATGCATTTTAATTTATTTCAATCCATTCTCATTTGTTGTATATAGATATATATTGGGTCATCTAAAAAGTATCCGCGGTTTTTTGTCACTAAATAGTGTTGTATCAACACCATCTAGTGACAAAAAACCGCGAATACTTTTTAGATGACTCAATAGATATATAGATATATAGATATATAATAAAAATATCATCATTTAACAGATATAATAAAGTATAAACAATTTACATTACTATGAGACAACATTGGGTAAGTATCGGATAATTTAATTTCACTTGGCCGATACGCATCGTGATTAGTCTAATATTCGGGCTATGTTCGACTTAGTTTGCGAGTGTTCACATCGATCATTCATTTTACTTCTAATCAAAGAAAAACAAAAGAACATAGCTCAATTATTTTTATGTTATAACTTTTTTGAACTTAGTTGGATTAAAACGAAAAATTTCCTACTTATAATTTTGAATAATTTAAGTATAATTTATGATCCATTTTTAAATAAATACTTTTTTTATTCAATTGGATCGGAAAACTGTATTTTATATTTAGAATATTGAATTGAGTTTTATTTACGTTGCACAGAAATTGCTGATATTATTTTCGAATTTAACTGAATTAAAAAAATTGTACTTCCTATTCACAATTCTGAATTGAGTAGTATTCACGATGTGCACAGAAAAATGCTAATATTATTTTTAGGTTGAAAGGCATAGAGATATGCTCTATGCAATTCCTATAAATGAATAAAAATGCATTCAGGATTGAAAAGAATTCATTTTAACATTCATGAATACATTCCTTATTTCTGAAAATCTGAATCCATTTTAATCCATTTCAATCCATTCTTATTTGTTCAGTAGAAAAAGCAGTTTGCAATTTGTTTGTTCTTTAATAAAATTCTTTAATATGATTAGTTTTGGCCTTAGTTTCTCACTAGATCTAAATGTATAAACCAATCATATCTAAGAATTTTATAACAGTTACAAAGCTGCTTTCTCTACTAAATGCAGTCATTGATATATTCTTCCAAATTTAAAATATTGATTGGATGATCTAAAAGAATACACCAATAGCGAGCGCTCACTCAATTGTTGAGTCCGCTGTTAATAAGCATTTAATGCATTTAGTACTACAACCCCTCACTGAGCGCTCGCTGAATGCAACCATTGTAAAGCCAGCGACACATGATACTTGTTTTTCTTGCAGGATTGTTAGCTGGATTAGAATCTTGCTACCGTATTGGCTGTGGTGCTGTCAATGCTATCATTTTGAGAATATGACAATTGCTCATAAGCCAATCACAGCGTTAAAAAAAAATAATCCTAAATTCCCTATGCAGAAGTTGCTGTGATTGGCAATAGGCAATTGCTACAGTGCGCAATTGCACCGTTCCCCAGCATCGCAGCCATACGGTGGTAAAGAGAAAGATTCTAATCCAGTTAGCAATCTTTTTCTTAGGAAAACAAGCTTGGCAGGCTTAAGGTTCTGCTCATAGTAGAAGGAATAAGGAATTAAGAATAAAGAATAAACGATTTCAACCTATGATCGTGTATTCCGATGTATCCGATTTCTGATAGGTTAGGGGTTCCGTACAATAAAAGGAATATGGAATAAGAATTTCAATCTATCAGAAACTGTGTATTTCACAATACATGATTTCTGATAGATTGAAATTCTTATTCCGTGTTCCTTTTATTGTGCGGAGTCCCTAACCTATCAGAAATCGGAAACCCCTTAAAATCGTTTATTCTTTATTCTTATTATTTCTTATTCGTATTATTGTGTGCAGGGCCTAAAATAATACTCGAGGGCACCCAGGTGATATTTCTGAACGCAGCTATGCCACGGTTCACCGTGACCGTGCCACACTCAACACTGTGTCATTTGCGTCTCTTGTTGAAAAGCTTTCATGCTGCAGACTACCTTCTTGTGAAATCAGCATGTTCCTTTGATTATTTTAAGGCAGCGCGGTCAGTGCTTATTTAACGTTGTATATACAAAGTAATGGTAAAAACTCAATAAATTTTGACATTGTCGATAAATTTGTTATATAAATTCGTAATATATATATATTTTTATACATTATGTCTTTTCTCGAGATGATTTAATTTCAGGATATCATTTCACTTTACTATTAGGAACATTGTAGATATGCATCTATATGATTCAACAATTTGTCGTTTGTGCGCGGCGGACAATGGCAACGAGCATCTATTTATCAGTGAGACAGGCGAGTCGAATCTATGCTCGCTGGTGAATCGTTACCTGCCATTGAAGGTAAGGCGTTGTGTTTTCGAAACGCCGGTTATACGGACTGCAACTTGATTTCCTACTCTGATTTTCATGCCTTCCATACAGTGCTACTGCACTGATCAAATGTTCATCATTTTATACATAGCATGTTTAATTATTTCTCAACTTTTTATTATGGACTTTCTCTCTCTCTCTCTCTCTCTCTCTCTCTCTCTCTCTCTCTCTCTCTCTCTTTCTCTCTCTCTCTCTCTCTCGTTTCCTTTTTGCTAACAAGGATATTTTAATTATTCATATCTTGAACATATTTGTATTGCCTCTATATTACCACTTCGATATAATCATAGATGAATAGTTTTTTAATTAATTGTATATATATATATATATATATATATATATGTATAATATATATATATATATGTATATAGTTTTGTTTACTTAAATTTCTTGCGTGGTTCATCCTTTTTCTTTATTTAATATAAAGAGAGAAAAAAATAAACTGTACAAGATGTTTACCTAAAAAGAATAAACAATATTATCTTCATTTTGTATGTGAACATTAGAATATAATTTAAATTATTACAATGTAGATTATAAATTTATACTTATGTATTAATTATGGTTTTATGATAACATATTTGTAAATTTATAAATGTATAAATTTAAGATTTATGATGATGGAAAATTACCATGTACAATTTGTCCGGGTTGTAATATCCAATTGGAAGCAACAGCGCAATTCTTTGAGTTATTGGTGGCTGGTCAATGTAAAATACGTGAACTGTGGAAACATCAAGTCGAGCAGCAGCGGAAAGCAGAACATTTGCGTAATAGAAAGGAAAATGTAGAATTTGAAGAAATGGAAATGGATACTGCAACTGATAATCAGGATGATCAATATGAGCAACAAATGGTTATTAAAAGTAAGAATTTTTTCTTTGAGTATCTTTTTTTCTTGTGAAACTGTTATATTTCATATTATATTTCATAATATTGATATATGTACATATATATATACAGGATGTTCAGTGAGTTCTTGCCAACTGCTTTTGTGTAGATAGAGCATACTAAACTGAGTCAAAAAGTCTTATACCATTTTGCAATTTTCGCAATCGTTATCAAGATATTAATTGCTAAAAGTCACTAAATATTGTTTTTAATAATTTTTTATTCAAATGTTATCAATTTTATAGAAAAATTGCAAGAGACAAATATCATTAATTTTTTTCTCATAGAATTCTAAGAATATTTTCAGAATTTTTTATTAACTTTTTAGTACTACGTTTTCTTATTTTTCCCAATATGAGAAAATACGATATTAAAAAATTTTGAAAAAATTCTGAAAATATTCTCTGAGAATTTTTTTTTTGCGCACGCACGCACGCACGCACGCACGCACGCACGCACGCACGCACGCACGCACGCACGCACGCACGCACGCACGCACGCACGCACGCACGCACGCACGCACGCACGCACGCACGCACGCACGCACGCACGCACGCACGCACGCACGCACGCACGCACGCACGCACGCACGCACGCACGCACGCACGCACGCACGCACGCACGCACGCACGCACGCACGCACGCACGCACGCACGCACGCACGCACGCACGCACACGCACACGCACACGCACACGCACACGCACACGCAGAGAGAGAGAGAGGGTGTGCTATAAAATCTGTTATCAACCTTTTATTTTGAAAACAGTTCGAAATTATAAAAAAATCGCAAAATACGTGTTCAATTATTTCAAGAGGTCACTTTTTTAGGAGATTTAAGGAGATTGTTCTCCCCAAGGACATGCTCTAGAATGGTTTCAATTAAAAAATTTCAAAATGAACCCCCTGTATTGTAGTATATAAAATATGAAAGAAAATAAAAGAAAGATTTTGTTTTCAATGTAGAGGTTAATAGATTGATCAGTTTGGGAGTTATTTAGTGTCAAATTTGAAAAATTCCATTTGTTATTCCTTTAATACATATTGGATTTATTACAGGAAGCTGTTGAAAATGAGCATGTTCAAATTTTGACAGTAAAATATTTGATTTTAAAATTGCTATCTTATATTTTGAAATATTTTTTTAGATATCTACAAGTTACTGCAATTCACTGTGATTCAGAGCATGCTCGAGCACGCTGGAATCTGCAATAAAATTTTTATGAACACAGACCTTGTGCAAAAACAGTTTGTGCAGTTAAATAAACTATCCCTAATAGCATTGAAGATTTTAAGGCAGTCCTAAAGTGAATCTGTTTTATCAATTTTTTTAAACAAGTATTTTTTAAACTGCTTTTACAGATAAAAAAATCCTCCATAATTAAAATATAAATGATATTGTAGTTTAAATCGGTCGACTTTATGAAAAAAAAAAATGAAAAAAAAGTGGAAAATTACAGTTTTATTACCGACTTTTAACGTCAACTTGTAATAATGTTTGCTTTATATACGAGTTTTATACGTATAAAAAAAATCTTAGTTTGCACTAGAGATTACATGAACAATGTTAAGTACTCAGAATTAGATTTAGATACTTAATATGAAAGATTAGTTAGTTAGAAAATTTGTACGTGTGTGTGAGTGTGATATTGATGTTGTAGTATATAAAGATATGTCGATGTGTCACATTTTATCGATAAAACAGCGATCTCATTAGAGTTTAGGCTTCACTTTAGGATCCCCTTCATGCAAAAATTATGACAGTTTATGAGAAGACATGTCTAAAAAAAACATTTCAAAGAGTAAGATGGGAATTTCATGATCGATTATTTTATTGCCAAAAGTCAACGATGTCTTTTCTGAACAATTATTGTAGTAAATCCAACACGAAGATGTGAATAAATATCTAGAATTTTTTAAACTTTGACACTGAATAACTCTCAAATGGATTAATGTATCCATCTCCGAAATTAAACAAAAAATTTCTATTTTTATTCTATTAAATGATATATTACAATATGAAGAGCTTCATTTGAAATATTTAGTTGGGACACCCCCTTGCAGAAGCAATCTCCTCAATCTTTTTAAAGGAACACATATTTTTCATAACTGTGAATCGATTCTAAAACTTTATAGACATCTTGTGTGCAGTTTGTGCAATTAAAACTATTCCTAATAGCATTGGCACACAACTGCACAAGTATCTGATATTTTGTTATTTTTTCTCTCTCTTCTCTTAGTTATGCCAGATGGATCTATGTATACAGCAGAACATGAAATGAGTTTGCAGATGGAAGGTTTGACTAAACCAAGAAGGAAACGCGGACGTCCACCTAAAATCCACACAGATATAGATTCAATGGTTTGTAACAATAAATTCTAATTGTTAATGTTTCCTATAATACCCATATATTATATACTCGCACTTATTCTACATAAGACAGCAAAAGAAAATCCTGCAGAAGCTATGAGTCAAGGTGAAGAAGATAAGCAGGAAGAAGAAGAAGAACTGGATGGTGATGGTAGACGCAGAAGAAAGCGCAAAGTTCCCAAAAGGTATGTTAAATTGAAAATTATAAAACTTGTAAATTATAATCTACTAATAATCATGTAAATTATAATAACTTACAATTTACATGATTATTAATGATTAATATTAATGATTAATATAATAAGTAAATTTACGCAGATTTTTAGAAGCAGTGCAGGGAAAAGAATTAGAAAGGATATTCAAGGAAGAAGGTGTGATTGATGATGAAGATGATGATTCTGAAATGATTGACGATTCGAAAGATTTGTTAAAAGCTAATCAGGATGGTCAAGAAGGTATACATAATGAAGGTATATATAATGAAATATCAAAGAAGAAATTAAAAAAGAAATTTTTTTGAATTTATGCATATTACATTTTTCAGAAGTAATAGGTCATCTTGAAACAGAAGAGGGTACAGACTTGGGCGAGGTAGTAATTATGAACCGTGGACGAATACGATCAAAATCAAAATTGCGTCGTAGAAAAAATAAGTTTACATGTCAACTCTGCGGCAGAGGTTTCTTACAACGTAGCAGATACATAGTACATAAGTAATATTTCATACGCACGGATTATGTACAAAGATCTTGACTGCTTGAACATAAAATTCTTTTTCTGCAAGTTAAAAGACGGAGTTTAAAAATGACCAATTTCGGCCGTGAATAGAGATTTTTGTCTATCTATGCAGTTGTCTTAAAAGTCCATACATTCATGAAAGAAAATTTATTTTGGCCGCGGAAAACCGTCCAAAAATAATAAAGTAAATTGTTTGAACATTTTGCAAAAAAATTCATTTTGACGAAGTCTAATGAACGATAGATTTCAAAGTTAATGGTGTATTCATATTTAACACACGTTGGACCAAAGATACCCAGATAGCAACGTATCTACCTTGTTGCTTGCTAAGTATGTGTTGCTATCAGAATTGCAGCAACTGAGTCCTTATTTATTTGCAACTTGATGCTTTCACGATATATTAATATTGAGTAACAACTAATAATTTGCTGACAAGTTTAAAATCATCATCAAAATTTGTACTATTGCCATCATGTTGCCATAATAATATACAGCATCATACAATGCTGTCATATTGCCGACAACGCAAGATAACATTGACGCAGCTATCTTGCTATTAAACTGCTGGCAATACATGTACACATTGTTATCTGCATGTTGCTACAATGTCGGTATATTCGAAATCATTGAAGACAAATCTACGGTAAGTTGCCAGTATCATAAGTAATCACGGATTTGATTTTGCTGAGATACGCTTTGCTATCTGGCAAATTAATTTTTTATGTAATATGACTCAAAATAATTAAAGAATTGTTCTGCATTAAAAGTATTAAGGTAGAAATCAAGAAATTAATTAGTTTACGAGATATTTAATATTATTTCATATTACACTATATATGTGCTAAAATAAACTATCTCGTAAATCATTAGTTTGTTTATATCTCTACTTTAACATGCAGAATAATTAAAGGAGTCATACAAAATTTATATTATTCCATTAATAAAAAGTGGAGATAACCTTCATGTCATCCTCACTTAAAAAAATCTATTTTTTTTTTCGAAAATTGATTTTATCATTATTTGTTTCCTTCCGAGCCATACAACTTTTATCTGAAATTGAAACATTTTTGAGTAATTATACCGAATAGGAGATCCTCCCTCTTATGACTTTGACATATGTTGTCAAGGTCATGACCTTGAGTAACATCCAATAAGTTTTAGCTGTCAACCTGTGAGTATATAAGAATCTAACTCTAACCAAACATGAGTATATAATTAACTCTAACCAAACCATGTATGCAGAGTAAAGCAGGAAAAAATTTTCTATTCTAAGAACAAACATTATATAAGAAAATATGAAAATCGTGCGCCCCCAAGCAAGGGGAGAAGGTAAGATGGGAATCGCTTCGCGTGGAAAGTTGAAAAAAATACACTTTAAAGCAGAAAATTTCTTTATATGGAAAAGGGATAATGTATATGTTTTTCTTAAACTTTTTTTTGTTAATAACTTTTTAATGAAGGATGAGCAATGGCTAAAACCTGCTGGAGGTTACTTAAGATCATGACCTTGACAATATATGTCAAGGTTAAGGTTATAGAGGGGGGAGGGGGTCTCGTATTCGGTATATTTATCCATTTTTATCCACTGGGTTTATTTTTCGATATATATTTTGGTTTTACTTTGGCTAGGACATCCTGTTCACCTGTGGATCTCTTTGATAGTGTATTCTTACAGTATTTAATAGGCCAATATGTATTAAATCTAAACGCACCATTAATTTCAAAATCTATCGTTCATTAAAAACAAAATGAATTATTTTTTGTAAAGCGTTCAAACAATCTACTTTATTACTTTTGGAAGAATTTTCAAGCTTCCCTGGATAAATAAGCTTTTTTTTATAAATTTATGGACTTTCAAGATGATAATTGCATAGATTACAAAGGTGTCTTATGGCCAAAATAGGCTATTTTTAGATTCCTTTCTCTTATATTTTATTTTATAATTTTGAATGTTATATATATAAATTGTACGTTACAAAAGTATGTAAATGTTACATACTTTTGTAACGTACATATTTGCAAGTTCTTAAAATTTTTCATTAAAAATTAAGATATTTTTAGCTGTATATTCAGTTTTTTAACAAAAAATTTTTGCTTTAACTTAACTGCTTTAGGAGTTTCCACAAAGGTATTAAACACGAGTGTATACAATGTAAGAAGCTATTTGACAGTAAAGATAATCTGGCATTGCATCAAAAGATGACTCAACATAATTCTTCCGAAGAAAATGTTGAGACACAGGAATCGCATGAGACACACAGCACAGAGCAGAACATTTCCATGATGAAATTAGACGTAACAGAAGATTCCAGAAATACGATTTATATATGCAAAAGATGTGACAAGCAATTTGGAGTTAAACAGGAGTACGAATTGCACATGAGAGTAGTGCACGAGCAGCAAGAATTTACTTGTAATATTTGCGATAAGAATTTCACAAATCAATCGGATTTAAAAACACATACGACAACTCACAACGGGGTTTGTGTTTTATAAGTAATAACAATAAAGTGTTTTATAAAGTTATCACATTATAATAATTAAAAAAAAATTTTTTTTAAAGAAATATTTTCAACTTTTAAATACTTTACATAATTTTATAATTTTTTTTTAAATTGCACATAATATTTATAGAGCTTTTTAAATCTTTATATAATGTTATAGAAAAATAAATCGGATAAGGATTATGCTTGCGATATCTGTGGTAAGGTCCTAAATCATCCAAGTTCCGTCTTATATCACAAGGAAGCTGAACACAACAATGGGCGCCGTTTCGTCTGCAATAAATGCAACAAAAGTTTTAAGCACAAACAGTTGCTTCAACGACATCAGCTGGTGCATTCGGATAATCGACCACACGCTTGTAAATTTTGTAACTCAAGCTTCAAGACAAAGGCAAACTTAATTAATCATCAGTCTACTCACACGGGCCAAAAAAAGTATCTTTGTGAGATTTGCAAACAACAATTCGCGCATAAGACTAGTCTCACTTTGCATTACAGGTAATATGAACATATTATTTATTTTAATGTATAAAAATTCCAAAATCTAAAGAGAAAGAAATATACGCGTTCTTCATAAGAAAATTCTTCTAAGTTATTCATAACTTTTAATTAACATCGTACTTTTTAATTTTTTTTATTCAAATCTCTGAATTAAGATTTAATTAGTCGCTACCGCAAATTGAATATATTATCTTAAAAATTGTACTGTTTTAGATGGCACAACGGCCAAAAACCATACACTTGTACGGTATGTCAGAAAAGTTTCTCGCAGAATGGCAATTTACAGGAACATATGCGCATTCACACTGGCGAAAAACCATACAGTTGTGATTTTTGTGGCCGAAAGTTTACCACGTCGTCGCAATTCAAACTGCATGTAAAACGGCATACCGGCGAACGACCGTGGAAATGCGAGTTTTGCTCAAAGAGTTTCTTGCACAAAGATACATGGAAGTGTCATGTGCGCCGGCACAAGGGAGAACGTCCGTTCCAGTGCAATCAATGCAACCGCCGATTTACAGAGCAATGGGCGCTCAAAAAACACCTTCGCTTACACACTGGTAATTGAAAATGATAAATTATTTTTTTTTTTTTAAATAAAAGGTTGTAATAATCACAAATATATAGATGAATGTTTCTGTTCTTATGTATTATTTTAATTTATGTATAATTCGAAAATATTAATTATTTCATTTTTTGCAGGTGAAAAGCCTTATTCTTGCGACGTGTGCGGTAAAGCTTTTGCCGACTGTTCAAATTTGACAAAACACAAAAAGGTACTATAGCAATTTTATTCTTTAAATTTTTAATAATCTAATAATTATCGATTTTTGCAGGTACACAGGGAGAATAAGACATTAAGTATGAAAAGATCGGAAGGATCTTCGATCGGCGAGGTGTGGCAAATTCTGCCGAACTCACAAGACGAACAGACATTCAATGATCAAATAATAGCCACCGATGAGACATCTAATGATGGAATCCAACAAATTATTTATGTATCCTATCATACACAGGATCCTGAAGATCTTGATCAATCACGAACACTACATTTAGGTAATATAATACGATAAATTTTTTAATTATATATAATTATATATTAATTTATTAATTAATTGATCAATTATTAATTTGATTATGGAAATTTAGTTGACGCTAACACGATCAAAAACAAAGATGAGATAGTAGTAAATGCAAATTCTTTGCCACGTTTAGAAACTAACGAAATTATTACCGATAAAATTACGAGTAATGCAACTAGTAACAATGAGGAACAGTCAGAGATTGAATTATCGGAATCGGATTTACAGTTGCAGGTAAGAAAAATGAATATATTATTATCTTATTTAAACTATATTATTAAGAATTCTAATATTATATGTATTTAGACCAATGAGAATAAATTAAGTGAGAGATCCTGTGTTCGGTCGAAGTGGATCTTAATGTTTTAATGAATATTTCTTGTGTGAATTTATATACATTCGAACTAGAGATAAGAAAACGGTATTTTTTACTTTGGAGAAAAGTATCAAGTAAAAATTAGGGCAAATATTGAAAACAATAGATTCACATTTCCAATGACCTTGATATGTATTGAGAACTTTCCAACAAGCAACACTGATACAGTGATCATCTCATCCTTGTTTAACATTAGTGAACAACAAGGATACAACCATGACGATTTACCATGTCACACTGTATCATTCTGTGTCTCTTGTTGGAAAGGACCCTTAAACAAAAACAATTATATTAAAATATATTACACAAAATCTATAAAAAATACAAATGGCAAAAATAATTGCTATATGATACCATATGTATAAGATAAAATACTCTAGAGCGTTATTCAAAAATTGACAACCATGAGTTCGGTCTTACCTCCTGCTCGCAACAGTGCTCAGCAGTCCTCAATTTTTTCAGTCCTTTGTGGTCCTTTGTTATTATACATTTAGTATCTTGTTTAGTATTAAGGTAATTAGTGTAAAGGCCCCACCTCAAAAATCAATAAAATTAGGCTCATTCGACGCGTTTTTGCATGAAATGAAAGAAAAAAGTTGCTCTACCCCGCGAACCGAGATATTAATCGTTAAAGTTGACGATTATTGAGGTTAGAAAATCTGTCTGAGACAAAATGAGATCTATAATTGTACTGTTGTTGTTGAGGTTAGAAAATCTGTCATGTAGACAGTGGGGTATATTGTTGCTGCTTATTTCATGGCACGGTTCGCGGATCCACAGAGAACTTCGGGAGATGATAAGAGACAGTCTTGTAGTTTTAAGTAGAAATATATTTAACAGTTTTACATAACACCAGTGGTTTCTTATTACAATTCCACTTGGCACTATTCGCGTCACGGTAGATACTGCTACAATTTCGGTGAGACGACGGGCAAAGTAACGCGACAAATTCTGATCGATGACCGCATTCGCGCTTATATATCTTAATTTTCACGGTAATCTTAGCCTTTCCGCATTGTCCCGTCAGCATTCAGCTTATCCGACGAGGACAGCTTTGCACAAATGTCTTGCGCGTTTCTACTGTTTATACTCAGGATCTTTTTTTATATTAATTATATTTAATAAATTCATTTCGGCAATATTTCAGTTTAACTTTTTATTGATATTTTCTGGTATGTTCTTGGCGCAATTGTCACTTGTGCAATTAGCACTCGTGACGGACTTATTAGTTACGCCACCCCGAACAAAATAAAAAACATCCTATCTGCTTGGGGCTTAACTGCCTAGAAGTTGCAGCCTAGACAGTAAAAAGACTTCTCATACGCCACTGTCTTCATAGGTTAGAAATATTCCAAGAGGACATTGTCTACGCTGTAACTTCTTGGCAGTTAGGCTCCAAGTGTTATTTTTTTTATTCGGAGCGGCGTAGCCAATAAGCACTAATCTATATACATCTCACTGTCTACATCACAGATTTTCTAACTTCACAATTACAATTATAGAAGTCATGCGTTCCTTTGCAAAGAGACGGGGGTGAGAGTCGCTTTGCGTGGAAAGTCGAAATCTATATGGAACAGTACAATTATAGACTTCATTTTGTCTCTGTGACACATTTCTCTGTAATCTCAATAATTGTCAACTTTAACGCCTATCTCGGTTCGCGGGGCAGAGCGATACTTTTTTCTGTCAAATTCTTTCATTTCATACAAAAACGAATTGAATGAATCTTTTATTGATTTTTGAGGTAGGACCCCTAAACTGTACAATTACCAGCATTAATATTTACATCATAAAATATATCATCCCCTGCTGTCGGAATACCCAGTGAGAAGTGACAATGAAATCGATATTGAATCGATATTAATTTGATGCTTTCGACATCGATTCGATATCGATTCCATTATCATTTCTTACAACGATATAATATGATTCATAATTATTAGAGACCTTTTTTTAAATACTTTCTTAGTTTATTGAATTTATAATCGCAAATTGGCAACAAATATGTGTAGCGAGCAGTGACGCAACATGTACCTAACTACATGACACTGCTTTATAAATGGCGTCCAAACGTAAAAATCCATTCCGCTCAGCGAAATTCCCTCTCAATTAGGGGTCACAAATCAGAATCACTTTTAGTTTTTGCGCGCTATCGAGTTAGGTCTCCTTCTCTCTTACTTTGTGACTTACACACAATTACATACAATAATCAAAGAATAGATATTCTTTGACATTATGTTTTGATAGTAAATTGTTAAAATTACATGAAGAGCATTCTTCATGCAGTTTTAAATCATATAAAACTGATCTACCATGCAAACTGAACGATGTCGTGGAACGGAAGCGACATCTAGATCGAACTAATTCAGATGACTTTTGATCACGTTTTTTGATGGCCTCAACCATATAAGTTCGGTCTTTTATTTTTTATCTTGCATGGCCCTGATCTTCATACGGGCCAGGGCCACTAAACTGCCATGGTTTTTGCATTACTAGTATTTGTGGCGCCCTCATCGCTATGACAATTGGAAATGAGGAATTAATATTCAATATAGCTGTCATCGTTTCCGCCCGGTATTTTTATCGCCATATTTGCCACATGCTACGTTTGATTACGTTGTGTTCATTAATGTTTCGTTGATTTCGTTAGCTTTTGTACGCTTTTGTGTAGTGTTGCGTCGATTGCGTCTGAATACGACATAATGGAATACGGGCGACAGCAAAAAGGATAGATAATCATTATTCTGTCTTTATCAAGCGCTTTCAACTGAATTTTCGATAGACAGAATGATGATTACCTGTTTTCCTTTTCGCTGTCGCCTGTATCCTAGCAAGGATGTCGTATTCAAACACGGCGGTCGACGCAATACTACAAAAGCATACAAAAGCTAACGAAGTCACGGAACGCAATGAACACAACGGGTGCGTTCGGGCAGACGCTATTCGCATTATTTAGCGTTACAAACTGTTCGCGGAGCTGCAGATAGCGCTAACAAATATGATCATGACGTTACTAATGGTAACGTGTTACGTCAACGCTATTCCTTCCGAGGTAGTGTATTGGTAGCGTTTGCAAGATCTGTGAACGATTCTAGCGTAGCGTTTAACATTCGTTAATATTAGATTAATGTTTGAGGGGATTCTGTTTTCAAATGGCACTAAACTTTTCTCTCTTTAGAATTTCGTAGAGTAAACGTATGTATGTAACGTGTGAATTTTAAATTTTATCGCAGTGAACGCAATCTCAATTTCAATCTCTGCAATTAATAGCTTGCTACTAAGCTGGAATGAACATAATTCTTGCTTATGCAAGGATCATCTTTAACTTTTCAAAGTTTCTGCAGAGTTCAACTTATGTATTTAATTTCATTACAAATGTGAAAGTCGGAGGTATCTTGTTATATTTATATGGCGATTTTTAATTCCCGTGTAAGGAAAAAAGTTACTATTGCGATATAACGCGGCAGAGTATTCTGTTGCAGATTACTTAAGGTCTTTATTAGATCTAGATACGCTTCTTCTCAAATTAACAACAAATGCTCAAGGATTCTTCCTTTTATCTGATTAATTTACTCAGTGTAACTATTAATTTTTTGATCTAGTTTATGTTGTTCACTCTGGCCTCCTAGCAGCAAGCCATCATAGAGATTGTGTTCTATTATTCACTACGAGAAAATTAAAAATTTACGTATACTTTACAAAACTCTAAAAGTTTAAATTACAAAGAAAAGTTTGGTCAGTAGTTGCAAACAGAATCCCCTACATTAACCTCGACGAATGTTAAATCTCTGTTAAATGTTAAGTGCTACCAACGCTAGGATCGTTCATGGACCTTGTTAATAACGTTATCGCGTTATTGCTCCACGAACAGCGTTGATAGCGTTTGCGTCCATAACGCGAATAGTGGCTACATTTAGCGGACTCAACAGTTAAATGAGCGCTCGCTGCTATTGGTGTATTCTTTTAGAACATCAGCATTTTAGATCTGGAAGATTACATCAATAGCAGCGAGCGCTCACTCAACTGTTGAGTCCGCCGAACGCAGCCAACGTAGCTAAATGTAGCATGTGCCAAATGTGGCGATAAAGATGTCGGAACTAATGACAGCCATATTGAATATTAGTTCCTTATTTCTGATTGCTAGCCATGAGGACGCCACAAATGCTGGTAACGCTCGGAATAAGAGGGAAGATTGATGATTCTGATACTGGCAACAGCGCTTTGACACCGAACGCTAATTGGTGAAAAACGGGTGATGGAGGTAAATTTTACCCTCACAATCAGCTTTTCATCAATCAGCGCTCTGTGTCAAAGCGCTGTTGTACGACGATGTCTGTATGACGATCCAGGCTAACTCGAAACGCACTTGATAATAGTTTTATTCGCGTTGCTTACACTTTTTGCACTTAGTATCTTCGCTTTCTGTCTTTTGAACGTCCGAATCTCTATTTATTTAGATCTGTTTGGGTTGCTTGAAATCCCCAAAAATTTTTGAACTTAAAATGAGGTAGATATATGTATATTTGGACGTTAAAAAAAGAGAAAAAGCGAAAATGTTGAATACAAAAAATGCAAGCAACACGAACAGATCTAATGCCTTTTCGAAACTAGTGCTTGAGAACAAATCTTAGGGCGGAGGCACATGGGGTTGCGAAACTGCGCAATGCAGAACAATGGAATGACATCACGAACACTCTTGGCCGTTCCGCAACGGAATGATATTACGAACAATCTTGGCCGTTCCGCAATTGTTCTGCGTGCATCTTAATGCCTTAGCTCATCTACACGACAAGGCGTGACACATAAGGGCGCAAGAGAATTGTTCCCAGTCATAGCGACGTGACACAACGGCGCAACAGAAATTAATTTTATTTCTAACGCCTGCACTTATCCTCATAGAAATTTAATACTATTACTGGATGCATTCACGTATTTTGAGTATTCAAAATATCCACCAACAGTACTTTTAATATTAAAAATAAGTGATTAATTGGCCAATATTAGTATTAAATTTTTATAAGGGTACGTTAGACATACTGTTCTCGTTGATTTTGTCGCGGTTATTTATACAGTTTGAGTCATTGAATCAATGAATCAATGGAGAGCAATGTATCAGAAGGACTTGAGATATATATATTTCCTCATTAGGTTCAATATTAGCTATTAAATTTATGTTTACGTAACAGCTGACAGATGTAAGATTACTGCTAGCAGATGCAAGAAGTCACATCAATTAATTTTTTACCATTTATTCATATCACGACTTCAACATTTAAATATTCATACGCGTCCATGCGCTTGTTTCGGACGTTTCTGTACAGAAGAGCATGATGTAGACTCCTTGCGCCTATGCTTGAGCTTATGCTTGCGTTTTTACGCCTTGTCGTGAGCCTTTAGCATTTTCTGCAGGTTTATGCGGAGCTCTACATGTGCGTGCATATGGCTTCGTTCGGACGCAACAATCAAAATACAATTTCGCTAACGCCATTTGCAGTTTTTCTGTTCCGTGTGATAGCCAACAATCCATTATTCTGTAAAATGTTCAAAAATGAACATTTCAAACGAAGAACAATATGCTTTTTCCGTTCCGCAGACATTCGTTTCTTTACATGTCACATAGAAAAAAAATTCTCCGTGCGAAAAAAGTAACAAATAATTTCAGGGTTTCTTTATGAATTCATTTTCAAATCTATATAATTAGTGTTTGCGTAGATAATGTAATTTGAATGTTTTCTAACAGCAAGTTTTAATTACAACAAATATAGATATTTCCATTATATACTCTTAAGATTACACAAAATATGATTTTCTTGTCATTCCTTATTGCACATTTCCGTAAGTTTTGCTTCATGTGACTAATTCCTACATGTGGAACGACAATTGTGGAACACCTGAGATTGGGTTAAATGTTTGTGATGTCATTCTATCGTTCTGCATTGCGCAGTTTCGCAGCCCTATGTGTCTCCGCCCTTAGGATGCGGAACTACGGAATTCGTAATTAGCGTTGACCAATCGCAAAAGTCTTCTCGTAGATCATTTTCATTAGCACTACTGGAATAGTAGTTGTCATTGGCTCGCATTGATTGTGTATTTGTAAATTCTACTCAATGAAACATAAGGGGTACGGTCAAGTTACCACTATGAATGCTTCGAAGTTTTTTTGATTGATCAGTTAGTAAAATTCTTTCTTCCGATTGGTTAATCAAATGCCTCGAAGCATTTGTAGCGGCAACTCGACCACACCCAAGGAAACAAACTCCTGCAGATCGGAAATCACACCTTGTCTACAATAGTCGCACAGGTTGTGTTGCATGTCGCGAGTAGTAGCATCGTAGGAAAATTTATCGCATGCCTCAAGAGAGTCGCTAAATGAACGTCTACAATAGTCACAACTGTTTGCACGCAATTTGATAACAAATTCTAAACGTTAACTTATTGTGTTGTGATTGGCTAAGCTCATGTGACACGCCTGTCGCAATCGAAAGTTGAAGTTGGCTCAACTCCGACAAGAGCTTTTGCGATTATATGCGACACTTCTGTGACATTTTATATCGCACTACATGCGACACAGCTTGTGCGATTATTGTAGATCGAGGTTTTAGATTTCGCCCGCAGAGCCCTCAAGTTAGTGGAACGGCAAATATTGTGATCGGTCGTGATCGTGATTGTGGTCTAGACTTTAAGTATCACCTTGTATGTATCGTTAAATTCTTGTACATGATTTAGATTTCATACGGATTTTGAAAAAGACTGTAAAGTCGAAATGTCAACCATTGTATCTGTGAGAAAATATATAGATTTAAGCATATTTACATTTTTATTTGTAACTGTTGTCGGTTTAAATATTTTTATGTTTTGCTAAGCAACAAAACGAGCGATTTATTGTTTTGTTTATAATATTGTAGTAAAGAATCTTGCAATATAATATTACAAATTACTGTAATATTACATGGTAATATGTAGATTGCGGATATTTATGCAAAATATTTATCTGAATATTTTGCATAAAATGCATATTTTGCATATTTACTGATGGCAATCTCAACCTTTTTACTTTTTAATATTTTTTTAACGAACAACGGTCAATTGCTAAAACTCCGATGAGTAATATTTAGTTAAGTATTTTACACAAATATCCGCAGTCTAATAATATGTCAGTAACAAGTATAAATATTGCTGCAATATTAAATATCCGCAGTAAATTAATCGCAGAAATATTTTTGCAATATTTCTGTAATATTAAGCAATATTCCTATATATTATGTTAATATTTTGCAATATTGCGATAGTATTTCTATAATATATACAAACAAGTTTACACAAAGGCAAAAGACTATGAGCCAAAAATTTTTTGACCTATAAAGATTAGTAGATAAGTAAAAGTCTTAATAAATTAATTATGAAATTTAATAACATGCCGGCTAATAACAACAAACGTTTCGATCATGATCGGATCATTATCAATGTTTATAAAATATATCTAAACGGTAAAAAACACAACATAAACTCGATCGAAGATTAAACATGTACTTCGCATTGAATTACGATATAATTGTTAGTGTTAATAAAATTAAGAAGGATCTTCATCTTGTTAGTTGAACGGAACAGTAACGCACATAAAATACATACATTAGAATTCATCAGAGAAGTAAAAACTTATACTATGTACGATCGATGAAACTTCGCAACGTCAAGACATCAAAATGTTGGTATCAATAATTGAAAAATTTTCGTCTTAGAAAATTTGTACAGCAAAAGAACGTCAATGTATGATTATTATATTAGTGTATGATTATTATATTAGTTATATTATTATATTAGAACGAAAAATAATGCATTACAGCTGTAATAATAATGTAAAATTATAAGAATGACAGAAATTTGATAAGAACAATACAAAATTGGTATAAGCGAAAGTAAAAAATGTACAAATCTATCAGTCAATTAAAATTAAATAAGAAAAATATCTTTCATAATTATAATAATTGAGAGTTCAATCCAAAAAAAATTAAATAATATGAATAAAGTGCAATAGACAATGCGATGAGAGAAAAATCAATGTCACTTATCTTCGACGTTCTTAGACGAAATAAATTTAAATGACTTTCAGAGAAGGGAAGTAAAGTTGATGTTAGAAAATAGTGGAAAATAAGAATAAAAAATGGGGATAGATAGAAAGGACATAGGAAGGAGATATATAGAGAAGAAAGAAAGATAATTATGAGGGAGAAAGGGTATATGATTTGTGAGTAGGATTCTGGCAATGATTCATTTTGTTTATTTAAACCTCGTTTCTGTCTTTTAATGTGAACACATTTCGGATATTAACAAAAAGACAGGTTCTCCATCAGTTATATTCGATCATCGCGTTAATTGTAATAATTTTAGAATAATAATGTAATAATTTTTGTAATAATTATCATAATTTTAGATGGAATGATATGAGAATTTTAGACAGCGAGTCTTCTTATAACAAAAGATTGATATCTGAAATGATTATAAATATGAGAAATGAGAAATGATTATAAATACGAGAGTGATGATGATTTCATATTGAAAATTGCAAAGTTTGACGGAATGCACGGACTTTGTAAAATTTGTTTGAGGAATACCGTTTGCAGCGGCATAAAGTTCGAACTCCTTTAAAATACGAAGCGCCACTACGGTCTGAATGTTAAGATGTTGAACTATTATATATCTATTATACATATATATTCATTTAAATGAATTAATTTCAGAAATGATAATTGCGTATGATATGGTTGTGGACTTTCAATGCAATCAATCTGAAATATTGGGAGTACAAATTAGTTCGGTCCGTCTTTTTGTGTTCAAAAATGCATTTATTTCAAAACAAAATGAATGAACAGATTAATAATAAATTAAAGTATTATACTATTTTTTCTCAGGCAATTTTCGAATTCCATCTCGAAAAAATGACTCGTCTTTGAAGGCGAATTTTCGATTTCTGCGAAAGAAGTCAACCGATGACGTGCTGCATCCTTCGGAACAATCAGTAATCAGAAGGAGCAATGTCCGGAGAATCGACGGGTGCGGTAAAACATCCCATTTGAGCGTTTCCAAATATTTTTTTACGACTTTTGCGACATGAGGCTGAGCGTTGTCATGAAGAAAAATAACTTTATCATGTTTTTGCTCGTATTCTGGCCGTTTTTCTCGCAATGCACGGCTCAAACGAATCAATTGTAGCCGATCGCCTGTAATGGAATCGCCAGGTTTCAGCAGCTCATAGTAAACAACACCCTTTTGGTTCCACAGATACAGAACATGATCTTCGAACCATGAATGTTCGGCTTTGGTGTTGATGTTGAGATCGATGGCAACGATTGACCGGGCTTAGCGTAGTATTTTTTTCTTCTTGGGGTTGTCGTAGAATATCCACTTCTCATCTCCAGTCACAATCCGATGCAAAAAACCTTTTCTTTGTTGTCTTTGAATCAGCTGTTCGAAAAATCGCCTTTCAACGTCTCTCGGTTTCAGTTCATAAGGCAATTTCCTTGTTTTTGAATTATTTCCATGGCTCTCAATCAGAAACGGCTTGTTGAGTTACTCCCAATGATTCTGCAAGCTCCTCTTGCGTTTGACTTTGATCTTCTTCGAGTAATGCCTCTAATTCTTTGTCTTCGAATTTTTTTGGCTGTCCGAGGCTTGTCTTCAACGCTGAAATCTCCATCTTTGAAACGTCGAAACCATTCCCTACATGATTTATCAGTTGAAGCAGTGTCACCATAAACTTCGACAAGCATTCGATGGGCTTCAGCTGCACTTTTCTTCCAATTAAAACAGAAAATTTTAGAACCTTCCGCAAATGCTGGTTGGTTAACACAAAATTTGACATTTCAAACACAGTAAAAATCAAGGTTTTTGTATGAAACTCAAAGTGATATAAACTGAATATTAGCAGATGTCTAACCTCTCTGAAAACGCCAAAATCAGCTGTCATTATGAACTATTCACAACAGCCGAAGCCATCTTTTGGAAAACGGACCGAACTAATTTGTACTCCCAATATTAATTTAACATAAATGATCTTATTTCCAATCTTATTGTTTATATACGCTTGCCTACAATGTATAACTCTCTCTATACATCGGTTATTGCAAGGAATATTGCTAAGGTCTCGGTAGTCCAAAGGTTTAGGACTATCACGCGTAGACGAGATACAGATTACTAAAGCCACCTATTGGAAAAATAATGAATTTCTTTTTATTACACCTAATATATAATAGTTCAACATCTTAACATTCAGACCGAACTGGCGCTTCGTACTTTAAAGTAATGTATTTAACATAAACGGTCTTATTTTCAATCTTGTTGGTTCTCCTTTAATAAAAAAAAAAAGAGTTGCTACGATTTTTTTTGCAAAGTTATACCACTTTAAAGTAGCCCTTGCATTTTTGATATACTACTGACATTACCTACATTACCGAATATGCACCACGGCGCGATTGCTGGATGGATTTTGCACATCGTATTTTTTCGTGTGTGTAAATTTCAATAATGTTGCCTCCGCGTTGCTTGATTGCTGCTTACAGTCGATTCCTCATATTAATGCAGGCTTTAATTTCTTCCTGCGGAATGTCATTCCAGATTTGTATTAGAGCTTGTGACAAGTCTCTGAGATTGATAAGATTGGCTTGCTAAATCATATTAAACTGATTGATCTCACAGAGAATAAGCAGGACCGTCTCTACCAATCCATTTGTTTAGGAACATTCTATTAAACTTTCTTCGTATTTATACCGTGGGATGGTGCCCATCTAACTGAAGTCATATTCGAACCCTTATTTCTAAATGGAATATCATCCATTAAATTTGAAAAATCATTTCTACGAGAACGAACAAACTTCTCGATTTTTAGAAATTCTTAAAAAAAGAATGGTCCAATTAACCGAACGTCAATAATTTCTGCTCAAACATTAATACTCCCCCGGTATTGACGATCCACAGTTCTCATCCAATGTGGGTTGACTTCCAATAATGCAAATTGTACCTATTAAAACACTCTTAAATGTTGCTTCATCTGACCACAATACAAATCGAAAAAAGTTAGAATTTTCTTAGAATTTATTTTAAGCTCATGTACTGGATCCTCATGTTAAAATCATTCTGCGAATTCTTGGAGTATCGATACGGATGGAACTTATTTTTCCTGAGTATGCGTAACATTGAAGATTGCTAATATTTCTGTCGCGGGTAATATCTTTTGTAGAAACATGTGGATTTGCAATAATTGCAGTCCATACGTCAATAGACACGTCTTCATTTGTAACAATATTTTGTTTTTGTTGTCTTGGCTGAATTTTAACATTTCCAGTAATACGCACTTGATTCGTCAAACGTGTAAAAACTCTTTACAAATTGACGGTTTGGAAAGCGTACAGCATACAAATCAGCCTTTTGCGTAGCAGTTTTGTCTACACTTATCATAAATCATTGACATATCGAAAACTTCATTAGAATACAACATTTTTGAGAAATTACTCGCAGCGTGATCTATATACTTGTCAATTTCAACTTAAATTTGAATATTAGAACATGCTAATTTTCGAATAAGGCAAGAACTCAATGTTTCCAAACAAACGAATCGGTAGAAGCGGTCTTGTATTATTATCCTTTTTTCACAAAAAGTTAGCTTTAGAAGACTACAGGTATGTCTTAATCACCATGGTGAATATTTTGAACAGTCTGACTTATTTTGGCTTATATTCCAATAGTTGAATTTTTGAAAAGATATTCTAATGCAAAGCCATTCAGCTCATTGAACACTATCGACAGAACGAGTAAAAATACTACTTTCTATTAAAAAAAAATTTTACTGATAGTATAAAAATCAAGGACATTTAGGGTTACTCAAGGTATATCCCCCTACTTCTTAGAATTTTGATAATAGGTGTTTTTCTCTTATCTTTAACTATTTTCGAGAAAAAAGTAGTGAATTTTTCAGCCTCATCCTGTTTACTTCCATGATATTATTTGACCCCTTCGCATAATGGAAAAAAAATTAAGAACAGGAAAAAAATATTAAATATTAGAGAAATAAAAAATTAGAAATAAAGATTAAATATAAATACAATAGATACAAATAAGATATAAAACATAATATAATATATAATAATATATATAAAAATTATTTATATTCATTGTGAATTTCAAAATCTGTATTTCTAATTTTTTATATTTGATGCTTAATATTTATTCATTAAAAATTAAAATAGTATTATTTATATCTTAGAAAAATGGCGTTATGATAAAATCAATTATAATAGTTTAACACTGTTGCAATAATATTGTAATGTAATAATTGAACAATATTGCTGTAATATTACAGTGCGATATTGCAACTATTGAAGATATTGCGGCAATACTGCTTGTGCCGACGCACAAGGTGATTTAGAATAACCCTGTGTTCTTATACAGACGTGTTCTTAACTGAATTCTAAATTGATTTTTTTCTGTATGAATTTTATTCGACGCTTATTTTTTTGAGTTATTAAAATGAAACAACCTAACTTATAGGGTGTCCCATTGTAATCGATCACCTCAAATATCTCTTGAACAGTGCATTTTAAGGAAAAATGCTTCAGACAGAAGTTTTGGGACTTTGAGGGATACATAAGATGGTGTCATTGGTTTGACCTTGGGTGGCATCGTCAACGTCAGAGCAAGGTCACTTTGAACTTTTTAAACGGAATCCTTATTTTGTATTACGTATTCTTGTAACTTACCTCGAAAGCTTTCCAAAACACTATAATTAAATTCATTTTAATTAAGTACTTTTCGAGTTATCAGGCTTGCAAGTTACAGCACCGCCGACATTAATCCAAGATGTCTGATCGACGGCTAAAATCTCTTGAATGTTATTCAGGATAACATTTGTCAAAATCAAGGTCATTGCAGATTGTTCCTCTTATTTTTATTTTTGCACTAAAAATTCATTTCTACATAAAAATGAAAATAAAAGATACAATCTCCAATGACTTTGAACTTGACAAATGTTATTCAAAAAATGATCCTGAAACATTAACATTTAAGATATTTTAACCATCGGTCGGACACTCTGCGTAATGCTAATACCTGTGGTACTGTAACTTGTGCAAGTCTTATAACTCGAAAAGTACTTAATGAAAATAAACTTAATTATAATGTTTTGGAAAGCTTTCGAAGTAAGTTATAAGAATACGAGTAGGTAAACAAAGCCGATTCTAACTCAGGTCCTTTGAGGGGGGAGCAGGGGGGGGGGGTATCCACGGCGCGGGGAGGAGAAGTCTACGAGGAGGGAAGAGGGATGACGTCACAGGAGGCGAGGGGATGAAAACAGGTGAGGAGGAGGAAAATCACAGTGAGTGACGTCGCGGTGCGGGAAGATGAGGATATTCCAGGTGCGGAAAATTACGTAGCCGGAACTTACGTAGCGGGAAATTACCTAGCGGGAAATTACGTAGCGGGAAATTACGTAGCGGAGGTGTGTGGAAACTTGCGTCCACATCGCAAAGACGTGACGCGGGGTTAGTGGCCGCCGGGCGCGATTCGCCGCCACCAAGCACGGTCCGCCGGTTCCCGCCGCCGTCTCCGTGCGCGGTCCGCCGCCGATCCCCACCGCCATCACCGAACGCGGTCCCCACCGCGCGCTATACTTACCATGCATACTATCTTTTTATGCGTTGCTATCCTCTTATCGCACGCGAAATGTTTTACTTATTTATTTATTTTATATATATATATATATATACAGGGTGTCATGAATATACGGCTCCACTCGTTTCGAGCAGGTAGTGGACTAAATTGAGTAGAAAAGTCCTCTACCATTTTGTAATGCTCGCAATAATTAACGAGATATTAACGTTTAAAAATAGCCGAATACGCACGTCCTCCCGATCTATTATTGCCGAAAGTACGGCCCACCGAGCGCGCGGGCCGCGAGGAGCAGGGCTTACCGTCGCGAGCATTTAAGCTCAAAGGGCGCGCCTGCTAGGCCATTCCCGCTCCTCGCGGTTCGCGCGCCATACGCTCGGTGGGCCGTACCTTTGACAAAAGTAAGCGGACGCGCGTATTCGGCTATCTTTAAATGTTAATATCTCGTTAATGTCTCGTTAATTATTGCGAGCATTATAAAATGGTAGAGGATTTTTCTACTCAATTTAGTCCACTCTACCTCGGGACGAGTGGGGCCGTACATTCATGACATCCTGTATATATTATTTTAATTTCTCCACTCCAGTATGAATGTCGTCATCCTTTCAAATTGTATGTGAAGACGCGCTGTAATGGAGAAGAATAAACTGTAATGGACAAGAAATAAGCCATTTATAGAGAAAAATTTTTTACAAATAAATATAAATGAAATACTTACAGTTGAATGTATGAATGAAATCCATGTCTTCCGAGCGCCTGATGCAGTAACGTTGCACGAACACTACCTAGAATACACATATGAATTTTAGATCTTATTTCCATTTTACTAAACGTTTTTAAAGAAACGTAACCCTGATGCTCTTTCTGGTATTTTGAACACCAAGTATTAATGCGTGTTAACACATTTCGGAAATCAAATTCCCGATTGCTAATTAAATGCGGGAGCGACTATCAGCCTAGGTTAGTCATTTTACATAGATTGACTTTCCGCAAAAAATCCTTCCGTAAAAAATTATCCGCGGATATTTATGTGACCATTTCCGGCCAATGACATAAAAAATGCAAATGTTAGATTTTATAACAAAAGATTTTTAGAGACATCCGATGATGACATCAATCTGACACTGCAAATTGCAGCGTCAGCAAATTTGCAATATGAGCTTGTCATCGTAACATAAAAATTTTTTTCAAAGACATTTAGCATGTTTCGCAATGACAATGCTAATACGATACAAATGCGATGTTCTCAAATAATATATATATATATATATATATATACAGGGTGGGCCATCTATTGGTACGTTTTTGAATTTCGTCGTATGGCAACACCGAACGAGCTACAGACCCGAAATTTTGACAGTTTATTAGTCATACCGTCCGCGGCACGAAACAACATGTTTTCTCTTGAAGAGCGTTTTGAAATTTTAAAAACTTATTTTCAAAGTCAGTGCTGTGTCGCCGAAACTGTACGAATTTTGAAAAGAAATATGGGTCGTGATAGAGCACCCACCGAAGGAGCTATACGCAAATTGGTGAGGAAAGTTCGTGAGAAAGGGATGTTAGTGGATGACATTATATTACGACTGTTTTGAGTGAAATTGGCGCCGAGGTAGTCCAAAATGTCATTAATAATTGGGGTGACCGAATGGCATACTGTAAGGCCAGTAGAGGGAGCCACATGAACGAAATCGTTTTTCATTCTTGACGCGGATACTTTTAGCTTCACAACAAAAAAAAAATTAATAAAAAATATCAATGTATGCTCATTTGATCGCATTTTTAAAAACGTACCAATAGATGGCCCACCCTGTATGTGTATATATATATATATATATATATATATATATATATATAATATGATATAATTGAAATGCGACGTTGCAAATAGTGCAATATCAACTAATGTACAGCTGCTTTGTCAGTGCAATATAAGAAATTTTTTCAATAGATATTAACATGTTTTGGCGATGATATTGTCAATGTAATTCGATGCAACACCTGCAAAAATGCAACATTTGCAATTTTATCAAATTATAGCTGCTTTGTTAGCATAATTTAAGATTTTTTCAAGGCATGAGATATCTAGGCGATGATATCATTAATAAAAATAGATATAATGATATAAAAATAACAAGATTTAGTTAAATAACGTCATTAATCAATTTGAAAGCGCAAGTGACAACATGGAACGTGATTTGATTGACCAAATTACCCTGCTTAAGTATCATAGACGAATACAGCGCGTGGGAACAGCGATGCGACGAGTTTATCAAATCATTGGAGGAGCAGAGTCATATCAAACACATGCGATATCAATCGATAATAGACGATTATTGATCGCATGTATCGCGTAGTTCAAAAGTCTGAAGGAATCTGTGGAAGATTCATGCATGTGGGCGTCAGATACGGACTCCGTTGGCGTGTCATCGAAATGGTGTTCGAAAGTCGTATTCTGATGGGCACGGTGATAAACCGTGCACGGTGATAAACTCTAAACATATCGAGCATCGCCGATTCCCCGAAAACGCGAGCGAAATTGCCATCCCGGCCCGTTTCGTGTACGCGTTATCATGATTCAGCAGGCAGAGCCCGAGTCCGTCGATCCCATTCCTCCACCAGTCTTTCCCTGGCGTTCGTCGCGGGGGACCCCCGTCGCTGCGACTAAGCGTTAAAGTTCTCCGCGATCAGCGCCGACGCCGAACGCCGCCTCCTGATGAAATCACTCACGGCGTCCGGCGTCCAACTTATAGTCCGCCAGGCTCCAGCTGGGCGGCGGGTAGTAGGCCGCCACACTGACGGGCCTTCACTCGACGAAGGCCCTCCCCTACATCACTTTCCGGTAGAGAGGCGAAGTGGCCCCCCCCCCCCCATTCCTTAGACGACGGAGTCGCACCCGTTGGCCACCCAATTGGAGTGCTCAATGGGGCTCCGCCACTATTCCCGGCCGCGTTCCGCGAGGGAATGCAGAAAGGTCCTGTGCTCCGCGGCGGCGGCCTAGGTTGCCAAAGGCATCCTGGAGGATGTCAAGAAATATCCTATCTCAGCGAGTCTATTGCCTCTTCCGTGGCAATGTCCATCTTTTCGACCACGTCTGGCTGGAATGCAGGGACACTCTCGTAGGAGAGTCTTGCGGGCCGCCCGACTCTGTCGAAGGGGACATCCTCCTCGTATGCCCCCTCTTAGCGAGTGGGCATGTCCTGCCATCAGAGCGGTGGCTCAGTGAGCTTCTTCCCGCATCCCGGCAGGCACGTTGCCTTCGCCGCACAATCCCGCATCGCGTGACCCAGAATCTCTCAGGTAACAACAACTGCTGCGGTCCACCCCACTCGGGCACGTCGCCCTCACGTGGCCCATTCCCAGACACTTATAACACTGTAAGGGTCCTTGGGGGAGGACTTCTACAGTGAGTTCAGCTAATCGGGTGTCGGACATCGGCGGCGATCCTCTTTGCTGTGCCCACCGGGCAGACTGTGCCCAGATCACTTCGGGTCACGTGGATCGCCCTAACTTGGACCTCCTCGCGGTCGCAGCCGCCACAGCGCGCTACCGCCTCCGCGACCTCCCTAGGAGAGACCGAGTCATCCAAGTCCCGAACCCGAAGATATTTCGCATATTTCTGAGGGCGCGCGACTCTTACACTCTCAGTTCGTTTCACGGAACTGAGTTTCGTAGATAGGAGATCCCCCTCCGAGCTCGGAATCTCGATGATCAGGGACTCTGTCACTCCATGCCTGATGCACAGATCCCCAGCTCTTCCAAGCTCACCCTCTCCCTGGCGAGTCGCATTATCTCCACGTACTCCCCAGGAGGGCAGGTCACCGACACCGCCGCCGCCCTGGGGAGCCGCAGCCTTGCCGGGTCTCCCGGTTTCGACACTACAGGTGTCTTTTTCCCGCGTACAGGTCGGTTTTCCATCTTTACAGGTTGCTGCCTCGGATGTTGCTGCGGTCCTCAATTTGGTGGCTCCGACGCTGCTTCGGTGCTGCGGTGAGACCTGCTCCTGTCACCGTCTATATTCCGGCCGTTGCGTTCGCATTAGCCCTTTTGGCGGCCCTGCGCTCCCTCCGCGTTGCCGAGATCGCGATGGGTGTGGTGGGATCCGGCTGTTCACGGGAGCGCGAGGCAGGGGCATGGCCACCTCCGTGCCTGCTCTCCAGGTAGCGGCGAGACTGTTAAACACATAGTCCGCCGAATGATTCCTGCCAGTGAGCGTGTATCTCATTTTTGTTAAGAAAGTGCCGGAAGTGCGCTCTCGAGAGCCGATTTTATCATCCCGGGTATGTCCGCGCGGTAGTCGATGTGGACTAGTGTCCTATTCTGAGCCTGTCGGCTGCTCCTGTTATCTATAAGTGCATAGATTCCTTGCAATGGTGGTCTCCATGCATGGGACCCCCCCCCCGCATCTCCTCCGGAGTGAATGGGGGCTTGGAGAGTTCCTCATTCTTATTGCCACTGCCTCCCAGGGCGCCCCCACCGCAGTCCTGGCGGCCCTTTGCAGCCGGGCACATTCTGCGCCCTTGCGGATCTCGCCCTCGGTGATTAATGCGGTCTCCAGGATGCTGCTCCTCCAGATACCGGTTACTTCGGAGGCAGGAGGGCTGACTTTAGTTCCTTCAGCGACGTAATGCTTATTTCCTGCTCTCGCAGATACGTTGTCTCCTTGTGGAGGTTGGAGATTTCTCTTCTATATTCCTCAAGGCGCGAATCCTCTCTCGGAGGAAGCTGCGGGTCCCCGTGCGCCCTTTTGTTCAACAACGTGCACGAAGATTCTGGTGTTTGCCTCCCAGATAGATATACTTCCGGAATGTCCCATTCAGGTTAGTTGACTTCTCCGCGACTTTGCAGAACATTCTAAATTCTTTCGTCATTATTTCCGAAAGCTTACCGGTAGACCGGTGAACGTATTCCTCCTCAGCATTCAAGCTAAAATTTATACTAAACATCCTGTTTTTTTTTAAATAATCATTAATTACAAATTCAAAATAAAAATGAAGAAAAATATTAAGAATGTAATAAAAAAATGTAATAATAAAAATTATAATATTTGAACAGAAATTTGGCATGTTATATTTTTAATTACTTATTAAAAAGATTAAAGATCTAGGAACTTATTAATATAAAAATTAAAATAAATAAAAAATAGGAAATAATTCTGCACTTATTAAAATATACTATTTATAAATAATAAAATATATTATTAGGTGTTGGAATTAATTCGTAGTTTTATAAGTGATGGGAAGTACTTTCATTAATGTATTTTTTAATGCTCATGTGAAATAAATAACATTCTTTCATTAAAAACGCTACGAATTAATTCCAACACCTAATATTTGACAAATATAAAATCCAAGACAATTTCTTGTTTTTCATAATATCTATTTTTGATGAATTTAATAACAAGTTTCGGTCACATTTCCATCCTTAGTATAGTATAATGAGTTCTAAAAAGAAAAATTTTTTTTTAAATTGAAGTCTATTAATCTAAAGCAAATATTATAAATAATATCTCTATATAAATTGTTACTTGATGTAAATTATTAAAATGAATGAATGTTAATAATGACAATTATGAAATAAAAATTTGAAATATATTATAAATTAATTTATCATCTATTGAATCATCTGTGTTATAGTCAGTTGATTCTAAAATGTTACAGCTTTCATCACTCATCTCAAGTGTTGGCAGAATTAATAATTGTACTGTTTTTGGTGATAACGATTTTAATTTCTTTTGAGATAATTTTCGTAAGCTTAAAATAAATGGATCTGATGCCACCAGCAGCCGTAAAAATACATCTTCCATGGTTTTCGCACGGGTACATTTTTGGCGAAAAGTCTTCTCGAAACCTTTTAATGTATTTATTGCAAGATTCCTGTGCATCTTCAGACATTTGTCCGATCGGTAATAGAGAGGAAGCTATTATTTCTGTGCCATGAATTAAAAGTTTGTGCACAGTAGTTGGCATAAAACTAGGGATACAACTCTACGAATTTGCGTGCCGTTTCTAAGGTATATTTCTGAAATTTAATGAGATGAATTTCATGGTCACTTGAAATTGCTTGTAATATAACGTGAAATCTTTTGATTAAATCTTCATCTACTCTCGTTATAAAGGCAGAAACAGTCGAGTTTTCGCCGAACAGTATTTCCATCATTAGTACTACCAAATCCAGGCTTTAATTGATTGACGATAAGCCCTAATTGTAAACGGAAACCTTTTTGTATAATTTTTTTTGTAAATTTTTTTTCGCGTCTCTGTTTTTTTCTTCTCTTCAGCACTGCGCGTTTGTCATTTTTGTATGTCCAGTTTGTGAGATACATGCAAACAACACTCAAAAAACCGTATCCATGTAACGTAGACAATCTAAATTGTAAATTATTTTTACTGACTTCTTTTTGTAGGATTTCATTGATATCATTAAATTTTTTTGATGTTGCTTTACATAAATAGCAACGTTAAGTAGATGAAGTACTGGTGATTGCCATTGCAAACTTTACCATCTATCATTGTTAGGAAAAGTTTATAAGATATGATTATTTCTTTTCCGTCTACAATTGTTTCAAAAGTTTACTTTCTTGTTCTTTAATATAATCTGTTTCGTTCAGTCTTCCGTATTTTCATGCAAAAATTGTATTCTTATTGATCTACAAAATCGAAGAGATGAAGGTCTCGGATTTTCCCATACAATAATTTCTGTATTTGTTACTTGATCAACAGATACGAACTGTAGTGGTACAAGCGAAGTAAAAAAAATATTCGAATCTGATTTGCTTCCGTCATCATTAAATTTTTATTTGTACATATTTTGGCCAGAGCTGCCATCACAACCACTTGCAAATCAAATTTAAATTACGAACGTTTTCAGAAGTCAAGCTCTTAATAATGTCCATTTGAATCAAAGCTGAACAAAATTCGTTCAACTGTATGATCTAATAAAAACTGTAGTTTTATCTCTGCATTACATTCGGTTATAGCGATTTAAGTGGATAACGCTTCGCTTCTAATATTGCTTTATATGGCGGATATAACTTACAATTATTTTCTATACTTATATTTCATAATCCCTGATACTGATTTCTTGATAATTTCTACTCAATTATAAACGAAAGGGCAGAATCGCCGGAAAGAATGCTTTCTAGAATGAATTCCAAAGATCTTTTGTACTTTTGGGCTTTTGGTAGACTGTCCGCGTTTGATACAATGTCACATCTTTAACAACTTTTGCAGCATCTAATTTTCCTGAGACTCGAAGACTCATTTGGATAGCGTAAAACAGTTCTTCAACATTTGCTTGTGAACGAATGTCTTCGGTCTTCCTTCGCTTTGTTCACTAGAAGCTTTAAAATCTAAAGAAGGGCAACCTGAATTTGACTTTTTTAGCGTTTTTAAAACTTATTCGGTTTTATTGAAAGAAATGAATACGCTTAGCCATTCATGAAATTGTTGAAAAAATGTTTCTTGTGTTCTGTGAACTTGTTGCCACTTTGTAAAATCGTGCAATAATTTGCGTATGACTGGTTTTACATCTCCCGGTAACGTAAAAGAATACTGCAACTTATTGGACATCAGCTTTTCAATTATTTCATGCTATGATCACATTATCATTCAAATGATCTCTCACTAAAAGAAGTTTCCTTTCTCGATAAACCAATTATTTCAGCATTATCAGTAGGTTCTAAAGCATTAAAATATATTTCTAAGAATATTAATTACATGTAGCTGTTTAATTATTATTAATTATTCATGAGAAATTGTTTCAAACAGTGCTAGACAGAATCTACACATTTCGATCGATTTTTCATAGCTAATGTATGCAAATGACTGCTCTACTACGTGCGTTTCAAGCGTACTGGGGCAAAAATTAGAATGGCACCTAGTGGCAGCTGGTTTTTGTTTATTTTATTAACAAATAATATAACCTACAATATAAAATAAATTTTGTTGCAGAACTTATAATTTTTTCTCTATGTTTTTAAAATTTTTACATGCAATTTTACGTTAAATTTCATTACAATTACTTGTAAATTATTTTATTTATTGTTAACATGGTTTGTATAATAGATATTAATATTCTACTTACTCTCAACACAAGGCTCTATTTTGCAGAATTAAAATTGATGAACTGTACGAATTTTGATGTACATGTGAATTTGTCGTTACTTTTTCTCTTTTGTGCGCGCTAAATGTCACTCGTGTGAAGGTCATTAGCACTGGATTTAAAACGCAAATATAAACAGTCAATCCCTCTTGATTGTGTGTTTGACAGTTGAACTATCAGTCTTCCTAATCCAACACTTTAAATCCCCTAAATAGAAAATTTATTTTTCGATTTTTGACCAGTTTTTCGGGATTTGGAACCACTGTGCGATGTTAGAGACGACGTAGAATTTGCCCGCGACAGATTACCAGGCGCCCTCTGATGTGCCGGGTGCCAGTTCGTCCCTTTCCCGCGTAGTTGAAGGATGGGGGAGGGGGGGGGGTTCGGTTGGTCTTATTGTCATAGGACAACACCGTCCACATATAGTCGAGCGGATTCGGCATCTCCTTCATCGCAGTCATTGTGTGTATCCATCGCTTCACATAGATCCTCCTTGTGGTAGACGGGATCCCCGCCATGTAGGCGCAGTAGATGGTTGCCACGTGTTTGCAAGGGACGGGCCTGCTCTCTGCCACCTGTCTGGCCACTACCCAGTATATCCTCTCCCTTCTCAACGTAGTCGTGGAAGCTGTCTCCTTCTCGTCGAAGTTAGTTTTTGATAGATCCATGGATTCCTACGAAAAAACAAGCACTCGGCGATCTCTCCCGATTGGGGGTGGGTCCCAACGAAAGCTGATAAATCATGTAGGGAATGGTTTCGACGTTTCAAAGATGGAGATTTCAGCGTTGAAGACAAGCCTCGGACAGCCAAAAAAATTCGAAGACAAAAAATTAGACGCATTACTCGAAGAAGATCAAAGTCAAACGCAAGAGGAGCTTGCAGAATCATTGGGAGTAACTCAACAAGCCGTTTCTGATTGAGAGCCATGGAAATAATTCAAAAACAAGGAAATTGCCTTATGAACTGAAACCGAGAGACGTTGAAAGGCGATTTTTCGAACAGCTGATTCAAAGACAACAAAGAAAAGGTTTTTTGCATCGGATTGTGACTGGAGATGAGAAGTGGATATTCTACGACAACCCCAAGAAGAAAAAAATACTACGCTAAGCCCGGTCAATCGTTGCCATCGATCTCAACATCAACACCAAAGCCGAACATTCATGGTTCGAAGATCATGCTCTGTATCTGTGGAACCAAAAGGGTGTTGTTTACTATGAGCTGCTGAAACTGGCGATTCCATTACAGGCGATCGGCTACAATTGATTCGTTTGAGCCGTGCATTGCGAGAAAAACGGCCAGAATACGAGCAAAAACATGATAAAGTTATTTTTCTTCCTGACAACGCTCAGCCTCATGTCGCAAAAGTCGTAAAAAAATATTTGGAAACGCTCAAATGGGATGTTTTACCGCACCCGTCGTATTCTCCGGACATTGCTCCTTCTGATTACTGATTGTTCCGAAGGATGCAGCACGTCATCGGTTGACTTCTTTCGCAGAAATCGAAAATTCGCCTTCAAAGAGTCATTTTTTCGAGATGGAATTCGAAAATTGCCTGAGAAAAAATAGTAGCCAATACTTTAATTTATTATTAATCTGTTCATTCATTTTGTTTTGAAATAAATGCATTTTTGAACAAAAAAGACGGACCGAACTAATTTGTACTCCAAATAAAAAATTTTTCATGTATGAATATATATAAATATACGTAACATGTATAAACATGGATTAAAATATAGTTATTTATAATTATATATGAAATATATCTATACATGTCCATATATCCTTCTTTTTTTTTGTGAAACTTCTTTATTATAAATAAAAGAATAATAATAATTAAAAAATATAAATAATTGCAAGAATAATTTTCACATTGTTTTAGAAAAAATCATTTTACAACAGAAAGAATGTATGGATATGTATGGACATATCCAATGGTGATGATGAAAAGTGATAGTAAATGTACACGGAACAGTGATTTTAGCGTCATCCTTATTATAATAAGATGATATCTGTAATAAAGGATGGATAACACTAAAATCACCATTCCATGTATGTTTACTCATTATTCATCGCCATTGGATCTGCTATTTTGAATTCAACAATTGTAATTACAGTAGTAATCAGAGACAAAATTACCAAATATCGATTTTCATGTACTGATTTTAAAAAATTTTTGTTCTCCATATTGAATCCGCCATTTTGAATTGCACATGTTTTACTTAAGATTTGAAATCAGTGACCAAAAAACATTACACAACATGCTGCTGTATTCGGAAACTATGTGTCAAACTCGAGAAGATATCGCGCACTATAAATGATGCGCGGGCTGCTTTGGCGCTTTAAATTCAACTTTAACTTCTAAACAAATGGTTGGAAATTAGTTTTTTAAAAAAGGTTTTAAATTAGAAACATACAGCTATAAGTAGTGTGCCTAATGAATACAAAAAATTGTAATCGAGTTCCAAATTGTATAATATTTATTCAAAATTTTTACATAAAAAAAAGTGTAATCATATATTCATTAAAAATTTTAGGTTTTCAAAAAATATTTATTTACAATGAATATTTAATGAGTATTCATATTCATTCAAACAAAATATAAATTGAAAAAAAGCTCCAATAAGCAATCATTACCCTTAACCGGCACTTTAATGATTTTAAGTAAAAAAACTGAATTTTATTTATTTTTGTCATTGTAATATTCGAATTTTATGAAGGAAATTTAGAAATTTTGAAAAATATTTTAGAAAGTAATACATTTTTAATTTATAAATATCTATTTGATAGAACGTTATACATATTCCGATATAATTCCGGTTACGTCACAGTAATGTCATAAACATGTTATAAGATATCTTGGACGCATCATTCATTATGATCTGTAGACATTTAAATTCTGAGATATTATTTATTTCCAATAAAAATATCTTTGTTTAACCTATAGGTTAAACCTGGACTTATAGGCCCATTGTATAGGTGATGGACTAAGCGCACGGTGTAAGCCATTGCTTTTATAGATTTTTGTTTTCTCTTGCAGGCTTGCAAGCTATATGTGTGCAGATAATTCATAGTAAAAGTGAATACAAAACGAAAATATTCGTAATCATATTCAAAAAATATTTATTCAAATGGAATGAAAAAGTATTTATTCGTTTTTTGACGAATAAAAAAGTATATTCGAATAAGTATTTTTATTTATTTTTTATTCATTTATTCGAATATTAGGTGTAGTCACCCGACACACTAGCTATAAATATAAATTGTCAGATATTTTTAACGATCTTTTTCTTTCGAATTATTTGGTTTTATATTTCAAAATTTGTCAATTTTTCCGGTTTTTACGATTTTTCTGAAGTTTTTTGTTTATGGTTCGCATAAAATATTTTTACAAGCATCGAAAAAATATTTTTAATATTGTTGGAACATTTCTGAGTTAATTGCCACTAAATCATTTTTGTTTAGTCGGAAAAAATTAATAAAGAAGTTAATTCCGATGTTTAATCTTTATTTGATCTGTGAAATAAAATGTACAAACTAATAACGTTATGAACGCAAGGAAGGATACAGATTTTCCAAAACAGGAATACGTTATATAATTCACATTTTATTCATATGGAATATTTACAAACTTGTCGATTATGAAAGATAATATCAAGATTGCATCAGCAACGTCGCCTGTCTTGAAACACGGGTACTTATTGATCTGCTCTCGTACACACACACGCACGCACGCACGCACGCACGCACGCACGCACGCACGCACGCACGCACGCACGCACGCACGCACGCACGCACGCACGCACGCACGCACGCACGCACGCACGCACGCACGCACGCACGCACGCACGCACGCACGCACGCACGCACGCACGCACGCACGCACGCACGCACGCACGCACGCACGCACGCACGCACGCACGCACGCACGCACGCACGCACGCACGCACGCACGCACGCACGCACGCACGCACGCACGCACGCACGCACGCACGCACGCACGCACGCACGCACGCACGCACGCACGCACGCACGCACGCACGCACGCACGCACGCACATTTATAAACATAATTATATACAATATAATGTGGGATCTATTGTAGAGAGAAGCAACGAATGGAAAGAACGACACTTTTACTTTTCATTTATTGAGATCACATTTTATTCTTCACCGATTCGTGCTCTCCATCACTGTCCGTGCTCAACTCGTCACGCCCTTTCTCCTTCTTCGCCGGTAATCAGTCGACACCTATGTGTCGGAGGGCTCCATTCCACATATAATTATATATGAAATATGTCCACATATATTCATCCTTTTTTCTTTTATAAAATGATTTTTTTAAAAACAAAATTATTCTTGCAATTATTTATATTTTCTAATTATTATTATTATTGTTTTTATAATTGTGCGGGAATGCACCGCGCGAAAAAACAAAGCGAGAGGACGACTGATATAACGCACAAAAGTGAGAAGAACCACTTTCTTTGTGGTTTAACAGAAGATTTACTTTATTTCTTACAACAAATTCAGCACAAATTGAAAATTATTGCAAAGTATTATACACAATCAGCTTTTTCGAATTCTTATTCAGTAGCAATAGAAAATCGCGTCGATTTCTCAGTGGTTCTCGAAGGAATCTTCCTTACAGCGGTTCCACGTAGCGTTTTTTACGACGGTTTTCTACATGATACAATAGCGAAACTCTGAATACTAAGAGAGCGAGAGTGGGAGCGGCGACGATTGGCGCATATATTGCCTTCGTGATCTCCTCTTGATAAAATTCAATGAAATTTTGCCACAGTTGTAATTTTTACGGGGCATTCGTTGTATAAGATTGATTGGCGCCTCGGATTCTTTTCTATCGATTTTCGACGTAACAGTCATGCGCGACAGAAAATCCGCGCGTGAGATTGGTGGCCACGCGTGACGTGTTCGTCGGAGCGCGGCGCTCGCGTGCGTGATTGAATCGTTCTCTAATCTTCGATAGTCCGTTGTCTGTGTGCGTGTGTATAATGAATTAAGTTATTGAAAAAAACAACAAATTAGTAGCTCTGGTGAGAATTAAGGTCGTGCTAGAGATGATTTACAGACTCATTTTTATACACACGTCCAATAACAATCAATGTTAATTAAACAAAGAAATTATTACTTTTCTATGAATTAATCTCAAACATTCCCGCCCGTCTCGTCATCTCCGTGACGACATGTGCATAGAAGTGACCTCGGGCGTAGCTTGTTTAATCGAAAGCGATTCTAATTACAAATTTTGAGAACGCGAACATTTAATTTACGAAGTTGATAATTTTATTGTAACCTGCTGTCCCGAGCTTTCAACTGGAATTCATGTGCACGACAGAACACGTTGGTGCACACGTACTAAACACTTGCGCCAAATGAATTGAAATTACAGCAATTGATTGTGAACGTTTAAACAGAAACACGCGGCAAATACGATGAACGCATCCGTGGGAGAACGGTGATCGAGAGTTGTACAAAAAAAAATGAAAATAAAATTGCACAACAATTTATGGACATGCAAAACGACTACTCCCCGCTCTCCTTTTCTTTCGGCGCATTTTTGTGCGAGGTGAACGCATTGGCATCTTCTGGCAATAACACCAATTTGATTAGCGGACGAATCAACTCGGATGAGGCCATTTTGAATGTGACCACTCGCACCACCGTCGTCTCCAGAATGTATCTGCATGATCCGTGCCAATGGCACTTGTTAGGCGGTGCTATTTCGGAGCGGATGAGACACAGCGATCCGATCGTGGTGACAATGCTTCTTTGGTTTACTTCGGTCTGGTAACCAGAGTATGCAAGTACTCGCGTGACCATCTCTGCCAAAAGTGATCTCGCATCCTCTGGATGAGTTGCCACCTAGAAATTAAATTTTTCTTTTCTTCAGTCAATGATTGCTCGGGGATGGCTAACAGTGGTGCCCCGATGAGCAGGTGTCAGAGCCGTGAGGTCGTCGGAGTCGTCTGAGAGTGCATGCATGGGCCGGGAATTCATGCACTTGTGCAAGTAGGGTGCTCATCTCCTCGAAGGTGAGTCTGGTTTCGCCGATGGTTCTGCGCAGGTGATACTTTGCTGACTTCACGGCCGCCTCCCAGAGACCATCAAAGTGTGGTACAGAAGGGGGATTAAAATGCTATCGGATTCCTTCTGATGTGGCGACGTGTGCGATTTGTCGTCCTTCTGAGGAGGAGGCTCGGAGCATCTCTCGCAGTTGTCTGTCAGCATCCGCAAAATTGGTGCCGTAGTCGGAGTAGATGTCCGAGCAAAGCCCTCGGTGAGATGTGAAGCGGCGGAGAGCAGCCAGGAAAGCGTCGGTGGTATAATCTGAAACAGTCTCAAGGTGAACTGCTTTGGAGCTAAAACAAACGAAAATAGCAATGAAGGCTTTGTGAGCGCTGTGACCACGCCCTTTGCTCGTCCTGATGAAAATAGGCCTGGCGTAGTCGATGCCCACTCTGAGAAATGGCCGTGCATGAGTCACTCTCCCTGGAGGAAGGTTTCTCATTGGAGGTTGCGGAGTGACAGCTTTCCACCGAATGCACGTCACGCATTGGTGCAGCCATCGCTTGATCATAGCTCGGTCTGTGGGATCCAGAACCAGAATCGAAGCATCCTCAGAGTTAACTAAACTCCTCCATGAAAAGTGCGGCGATGATAGGCTTCCACCAGCAATCGCGTGAACCACGACTTTGGAAGCACGAGAGCATGCCACTCGTCGAAGGACAGCGCAGCGTGCTTGAGGCGTCCTCGCAGGATTCCATGTCGTCTATGTACAAGTTGAAGGCTCGCAGGTGACTAAGTCTTGGAAGACAGCGTTTATTCGTGATTGCGGTCATTTCCTCCGGATAATGCAACAGTTGCACTGTGCGAATCCATTGCAGGAGTGTTGTATCGAGTTCGGCAGAGAGAAGTGTTGACCAATGGTGCTCCTTGTCCGCTTGTTTGACTGGGCGGCGGCGCCAGTGTAAGCACCAGGAAGTTACTCTCAGGAATTGATGCAATGATGAGAATCTAAGGAGTTCTTCAGGCTCGTGGTTGTTCCTGATGGCTGCGATGAGTGGCCCGTTGCTCCGGAATGTCCTTGATGGGTTCCTTGTCTCCGCTTGGCCATTCCGTCGGATTCCCATGCAGGACCCGTCCATAGGGGATGACCGAGGAGTTCGCGTGGTGTAAGTCCTCGGGAGGCACAGTCGGCGGGGTTATTCTTGCCTGGGACATGGCGCCATTGAGCCTCATGAAGTTGCTGCTGGATCCGGGATACTCGATTGACTACTGTTTTCTAGCGAGAGGCGTGGCCCTGAATCCAATGGAGCGTGATTTTGGAGTCTGACCACAACGTTACTGATGTTGTAGCTAATTTCAACACAGAGTGCGTGTGCACGAGCATGTTTGAAAGGCGGCGCAGAGTTCGAGTCGCGAGAGAGATACGAGTTTGATCGGCGCGACCTTGTCTTTGGCCATTAGTAAGCGAGTCTTGATTTGATTGTTTGAGGTGATGCGGAAGTACACCACGGTGGCGTAACCTCTCTCGGACGCGTCTGCGAAGCCGTGTAGCTCGAGATGAGAGCTCGTGTCGCCGGTGCCGAGCCAGCGGCCGACTCTGAGCTTCTCGAGAAGTGAAAGTTCCTCCCAGAGCCGCTTCCACTTCACAGTGATGATCGACGGCAACGGTGCGTCCCAGTCTAACTGCTGCAACCAGGCAGACTGAATTAAGATTTTCGCTTGAATTATGGCTGGAGCCAGCCATCCGAGCGGGTCGAAGAGTCGGGCAGTTTCCGCCAGCAAGCTTCTCTTGGTAAAAGCGACGACGGTGCGAGGAGGAACGGAGAAGGCGAATTCGTCACCAGTCGGATACCAGCGCAATCCCAGAGTTGAATGGTTGTCTTGTTCTCAAGCTAGCGAGTTTCTGGTGATGCAGTGCTCGGGATGTCGCGGAGAAGCTCATGGCAGTTGGCGACCCATTTTCGCAGAGAAAATCCGCCCGCCATTCCACAGAGGTTGCGGAGCTCCGATTTGTAGAGTGTCGGCTTTGCAATATGCTCCGATTACGATGTCGTCGACGTAGCAGTTGTGTCGCATCTGCGCCTCACGGATAATGAACTCTTTCGTCGTTAGCCAGTTGAAGAGCGCGAATGGCGCGCACGCGAGACCGTAAGTGATCATTTTTAGAGTATATTCGCGTATCGGCTCGTTAACGTTGTGTCGCCAGAGAATACATTGATATTTTTGATCTTCTCGATTAACGACATTTGGCGATACATTTTCTCGATGTCAGTTACTACAAGCGCGTAACGATGCCATCGCCACCGTAGAAGTACGTTCACGAGGGGTGGCAGCAGATTGACACGACCAGAAGATGAATATTAAGTGACTCATCGGATCTTGTATGCTGCGTCCGTTGACGACGACCCTGAGCTTGATAGTGATGCTGGATTTTCAGAACACGCCATGATGAGGAAGCTTCTATCCTCACTGGAATTCGGAGGTTCTCGTGCCAATTCCATATGATCCAAGTCCTCGTATTCCTTCAGGAAGGCGCGGTAGAGGTCTCCGAATCGTGAGTCTCGCTCACAGCATCGCTCCATGACGGTCAAGAGTCGTTCAGCGGATTTTCAAGTTTCAACTAGCATCATCGGAAAAGTAGTTGTACCATGTATGTACCGTCCATGTTGTACCGTCCTTCGGCAGTACGTTGATGCTGCAGTGCAAAAATGTCTTTGCACTGCTGTTCCTTTGGCGTGAGAGTGGCGAGAGCGGGCGTCTCTCTCCTGCTCCCAAAAGCGATGCACGAGCTCGGCTAGCTCATGATCAGCGGTGCACTGAAGCGAGCGGCGCTCCGTCGAGTTGGTTACTTGGTCGCAGCTTCCTGACAGGATCCAGCCGAGCAGAGTTTTCTGAGCGATAAGTGCTTGAAGGCCTCCTTTGCAAAGACCATTTTGGAGGATGATTGAGCATACTTCCGCTCCAAACAGTAGCTCAATGGAATCGTTTGCTAAGTAATTCGGATCAGCTAGTTGGAGCCCCTTCAAGTGCGGCCACTCCGCAGAGACCGCAAGACCGTCTTGGTCTTTACGTTAGCGCCTTGGTACAGCGACAGCGGCAGAATGAAGGCTCTGGCAGTGAACTTGGTCTCCGTGGTTAATGAGGCTGCGTTGAGAGTCACTTTTCCTCTGCTAGGCCCAGAGCTTTTACCGCTGATGCCGACGATCTCGACTAGGCAGGCGCTGGATCAATGCCTCCGAAATCAAAGAAACTTTCGAACCTTGATCGATGAGTACGCGCGTGATATGCCGGTTGCCGTGACGGTCAGCGATGGAAACTTGCGCAGTTGCGAATAGAATCGCCTTGTGGTCGTCGTCGCAGCGCACCGCTGACAGTGAGCTGACCTCTTGGGATTTTGGTGAAACGTACGCGTCGTGCAACATCGAGTGGTGGTGAGACTTGCATGTCATACACGTCCTCGTAGACTGGCACTTCGCGATTGGAAGCCGAAACAGTTGAAGCACAGTCTATGAGTTTCGGCGATGGCCTTGCGGTGAATAGCGGATTTTTCCTTTTCGCACACCATCACGTGGTGCTTGCCTTTGCACAGGACGCACTGTGGAGATTCGGTGTGTCTCTTGACGTGATGCGACTTTGCAGATCGCGGCGGGTCCCCCGAGATCTTGAGGGATTTTGGCTTCGCGGCGTTGAGTGTAAGTGCCCTTTTAATTATGAAGTCTACCAGCGCCTCATGGGTTGGCATGTCATTCGAGGCGCTTGACAGTGACTCCCATTCCAGGCGAGTTTTCGGATCGAAGATTGCTGAGATTGATGAATTGTCTCGACTGCTGAGATTGATGAATTGTCTCCGACAATAGATTGGAAAATGTCTTCGAATGTGCCAGAGAAGGAACGAATCTTTAGGCGAGGCAGAGACATTCTTCCGGAAGGCTTACCATCTTCTGATTTGGAGGCTGAACTCGGTTCCTTCGCTCTGAATTTCTGGAGTAGTCATTGAGGAAGCTTCGTTGCTCGACATACGTTATCTCGGCTGGGTCAGCAAATCCGATCGCTGCGCCGAGCTTTTTCAGATTCGACACTAATCGAGCCATGCGACCATGAATGTCGCTCTGAGCCATCAGCAAATGCAGATCTTCATTCATCACTCCCTCACTTCATTCTTCTTTATCAGCACTAGCAAACTGAACGCGACGCACTCGACACTGCGATTGCCGGTGAGTATCCGGCTCGAAGGACCAGAAATATACAGACTGCACCGTGCGAAAAAACAAAGCGAGAGGACGGCACACGGCTGATATAACGCACAAAAGTGAGAAGAACTACGTTTCTTTGTGGTTTAACAGAAGATTTACTTTATTTCAAACAAATTCAGCACAAATTGAAAATTATCGCAAAGTATTACATGCAATCACCTTTTCCAAATTCTTACTCAGTAGCAATAGAAAATCGCGTCAATTTCTTGGCGGTTCTCGAAGGAATCTTCCTTACAGCAGTTCCACGTGGCGTTTTTTTACGGCAGTTTTCTACACGATACAATAGCGAGACTCTGAACACTAAGAGAGCGAGAGCGGCGACGATTGGCGCTCTATTGCCTTTGTGGCCCGGGATCTCCTCTTGATAAAGTCCAATGAAATTTTGCCACAATTGTAATTTTTACGTGGCATTCGTTGTATAAGATTGATTGGTGCCTCGGATTCTTTTCTATCGACTTTCGATACAACAGTCATGCGCGACAGAAAATCCGCGCGTGGGATTGGTGGCCGCGCGTGACGTGTTCGTCGGAGTGATTGAATCGTTTTCGAACCTTCGACAATCCATTGCCGTTGTCTGTGCGTGTGTATAATGAATTAAGTTATTGAAAAAAACAACAAATTAATAGCTCTAGTGAGAATTAAGGTCGTGCTAGAGATGAATTTACAGACTCATTTTATACACACGTCCAACAACAATTAATGTTAATTAAACAAAGGAATTATTACTTTTCTAATAATGATTTCTAACAATAATAAAAAGTAATTTTACAAAAGAAAGAAGGATGTATGGACATGTACGAACATATTTCATATACAATTATGTATAATTATACAATTTTTATCCATGTTTATACATGTTATGTAAGGTGATTAGGGAGGGGGGAGGGAGGGGGGGAGAAACGCCACATTTGAGCATTTATTTTTGAATAATTTCTTAATGATATTGAATTAAGTTACGAAAAAATATTATTTATATTCTAGAGACCTTTCTTTATTTTATACAAATTTATAAATTTAATGTTTAATATTCCGTATTATTGGAAAAAATTAATATATCATACCTTGCAAAAGTGACACCTTCCCCTGATATATGTACAAGGTGTTTCAGAAATAGTTGGCCAAATTTTAAGAACATTCCACTCATTGTAAGGATGAAAAAAAGTCATATAAACATGGGTCATATAAACATATTTACATCGGACGGTATGCCTCGCTTCGACGTTTCATGAATTGTACTTCTATTCATTTTCTAAAGTAAATAAAGAGTTATTAGATAGATCTGTATGGAATTGGAATCAGTTTTTATTTAAGCATTTAAGAGTAAAGATAGTATTCATCAACATGGCAGCTTATTCTAACATCGAATTGGCAGACATCCACTATAGATATGGGCGAGCTAATGGAAACTGCAGAGAAGCTCAACGTCTTTATTAACAAATCTTCCCTCAAAGACGATGTCCTGCTAAAAATATCTGCAGTTCGGTCCATCGTCGACTTAGGGAAACAGGATCTTTCTTATCCAATACAGTGAATCGAGGACGAAGCAGAACCATTCGAGCAGCTGCAATTGAAGAGCAAGTGATTAGACGAGTCACAGAAAATCCAAGACTTAGTATGAGACCTATTAGAAATGCAAAACATTTCTTTCTCAATTATGTGGAGGATATTAAACGAAATTCTTTTGCATCCTTACAAGCTCACATACAAGCTCTCTTATCAGTGCATCACAAGTAATTTTTGCAACAGTGTATTTTTCCAAATTTTGAAGTGTTAACTTTTCACAGACGAAGTAAATTTTTCGCAGGATGCTGTAATAAATTATTATAATAATCATCTATGGTCATACGAAAATCCGCATAGATATTATTGAATCTCAGCATCAGCATAAGTAACAATTATAGACAATTTTTGGAAACGCAACTTTCTCTAATATTGTATTAGAAGACATTCCACTAGAGATATGCAATCAAATATGGTTTACCATATACATGATGGAGCTCCAGCACATTTCAGCCGCACTGCTCGAGAGTTCCTGAATAATTACATCAATAGATGGATTAGTAAAAGAGGTTTCATTGCTTGGCTTGCATGTTCTCTCGATTTGAATCCTTTGGATTTTTATTTATGGGGACATCTTATAAAGACTCTCGTGTATGATATTCCTGTTGCTACTGTGGAAATGCTCTGAGAATTTTTGAACGTCTTCGATAATTCATACGACGTCGAGGCGAAAGGAAATCATTTCCAGCAATTTCTGTAATAAAAATATAGATATAAGTATAAAATAAAAAATAGATACAAATATAAAATAAAATATAAATATAAATATAAAATAAAATATAAATATAAGTATAAAATAAAATATAGGTATAAGTATAAAATAAAAAATGATTATAACTTGAAAAGAAAGTATTTTCGAACCCATGTTTATATGACTTTTTTTATCCTTACAATGAGTGGAATATGCTTTTAAAGTTTGGCCAATTATTTCGGAAACACCCTGTATATATGGATAAGATGTGTCACCTCCTATGGGAATAGCTGTCACAAACAATTAAATAATGTGATTCAACATAAATTTGCATATTTTACTTATTTATAGTTCATAATAAAGGGTTTAAGGGGTACTGTATTCAGTTAGGAGGTCAAAAAAAAAGACAAATTTTCGTGAATTTTTTCAAAAAAGTATATGCATATACATATTTGTAAGAAAGATTTTATGTTCGAAAGAATCTACTTTGATAAAATTTTCATATTTTTTTTTATGTAAAAATATTAATAAAAGATATGAGTTATAGCTAATGTCCGGAAAGCCGTTTTCTAAAACGCGTTTTGTGGTACTACTATTTGGAACGAGGTTATCTGAAATGAAAAAAATCTGACAGATTTAGTTAATATATGAATTTATCTAGTCTTTAATCGCTCGATATTCCGAAAAATTGACAACAAAATGGCGGCTATTCAAAGTTGAACTTTCAATTTTCAAGAAAAAAATGGACATTTTTTAAAAATACCATTAAAAAAAACGCATTGGAAAAAAAAATCCTGTGATTAAAGACTAAATTTACATGTTTGAAAACAGCATATAAAATTTCTTTGATCAGTGAAGTGATTTTCAAGATATCTTGGTCACCGATTTTGGAAACACAGTTTTGAGAAGCGTTTACAGTTTCAAGTACAGTTTACTACTAAATAAAAAAATTGTTCAACTTACACAAAGTATTATCTATTTCAGATCATATCCAATACATCCACTCTTGAAGTTGATGCTTCTAAAATATCTTTGTTGCTGCCAACGTATTTTTTCCTCCCGTGTACTCTACTGCGCGTGATAATTAGATCTGCGTACAACGTCTTCTCTATAAACATATTAATGGAGATTAGAACTTCTGCTTACTCCCATACATTGTAGCATCTGTAATAATGTTATGGATTCCTCTGTTGTACCGCTTAGAGTGCAAGGGTGTCGCTCCGGGAATTACGGGTCAGCCGTTAACCAGTCTTACCATCACAAGGTACGACGTGCTGCTCAGGGCGTAGCGAAATCACAGATTGAACGTAGCGGTGTCGTTTGGTAAGGGCTCGAGGTCCTCCAATTAATATAGACCAGCGTTCGTGGTGTAAGAAGTTTTATTGTCACTTACGAGTACTCGATGTGTTACAATCTTACGACATCTCGCAGTAACGGAAATTCTCACAGTAGTTGTGTGTCTTCTTGACTTTTCGAAACGTCTTAAGATGCTTACGTTTTTATATATACAAATTAGGCCGAATTAATGCGTAATTGCATTAATTTTAAAATAAAGTATGTCGTTTGAAATCAAAAGTAGGTGACTTGATTTGTGAAACTTTAACTGCTGATCTGCAGAGAATCTGCAGACGTAGATTTTGGGTATGACCTATTTGAGTCATAACACCTCATTGAATACGCAGGCAGCAATATAATGCCACTAATTCGACAACAATTTAGCCACTTGGAATAATTTTCGGGTTGATTTTCCAGATCAATTGGTTATAACTTCCATTATTGTTTTGCGTAAACTCGTCAACACATCTGTGTAGTAAAGTATCTTTACTAAGATCTTTATAAAATAATATTATTGTCTTGCAGCACAATAATTTCCTTCTGTGTTTTGAATTTTTTTGCAGATGCACTAAAGTTTTCCTCACTGCGCTTCGTCATTTTCGGAAGATTAAATACAACCTTCCTTTTACGTGATCTTGATTTTCGGAAACTATCTGATTTTTGTGATTCTCTCGAACCCTTTCTACGATCCATAATTCAGAAGAAAATTAAGCGGTCTATGTAGCTCGACATTACATTGCCAGCGTCTTCAGGTGTGTTCGTGTTGGTGCTTGTGTTCATTGGTCAAAAAGTTTGTTGAATTTGCTGTTACAATATGTCTTACAAGATTTTGTATTTACAAGTATATATATAACACAAGATATTTGCGTTTTTTGTGCAGCTGCCGCGTTAGATTGCTAGGAGTGCTTCGATAGACGTATACTCAAAATCGTATATCTCCATGAAAATACAGCGGATCAACTTGAAATTTTCAGGAACATATTTCTAACATTGTATACTTTAAGAAAATGTGATTTTTGAAAAATCGAGATTTTTTGAAATTTCTAACTGACTACAGGGTGCGGCAGAGAAACTTACTTTTTTTAAAGGTTAATAAAAACGAAACTATTGCAGATATCAGTATAATTCTTTTTTCCCCTTACAGATCACCTCATCAAATTTTTTTTCATGCACTTTTGAAAATTACATCTATCAAATGACGGCCGCCGTTGTCTATGCACTGATTGAGTCGATTTCTGAAGTTTCGCGTCACTCTCTGAAGCATGTCCACCGATATTTCGGCGATGGCGTTCCGAATGTTTGTCTTCAGGTGAGCTAGGGTCTGTGGTCGATCGTTGTAAACGATAGACTTCAAATAACCCCATAGGAAGAAGTCGCATGGAGCCAAATCTGGAGAGCGCGCCGGCCAAGGGAGATCGCCTCTGAGAGAGATGAGGCGGTCAGGGAAGTGTTCCCTCAACAATTCCATCGAGGCCCCTGCTGTGTGGGCCGTGGCTTCGTCTTGTTGAAACCACACATCCCCGACGTCCATTTCTTCCAGATGTGGAAGGAAAAATTCTTCGATCATCTCCCTGTATCGAGTTGCATTCACCGTGACAGCGCGCTCGTTTTCCTCAAAAAAATAAGGATCAATGATCCCGACCGACGAAATTGCGCACCAAACGGTAACACGTTCACAATGGAGAGGGATTTGGTGAAGTTCATGTGGATTTTCAGCACTCCAGTAGCGCATGTTCTGTTTGTGGACACAGCCGGAAAGATGAAAGTGACCCTCGTCGCTGAAGAACGTTACCGCGTCGTGGGGAAGGCTTTCAAGGAGAACTTCACATGCAGTTTGGCGGGTCACGAAATCGCGGTCAGTCAACTCCTGCACAACAGTCAGTTTGTACGGATGAAATTGAAGTTCGTTGTGAAGGATTCGTCTCACAGTTCGGTCCGAAAGCCTCAGAGCAGCCGCATGTTTGCAGAACGGCGGGGGGACTGCAAAAATGACTGTCTCACTCTCTCAACATTTTCCGGAGTCCTGGCCGTTCTTACTGCTCCTAACCTGCGTTTAATGACGCTACCAGACTCCTGAAATGCGGTAACCCACGAAAGAATCGAATTCCGGCCGGGGATTGGACTGCGAGGAGGAATAATGAAGCGCGCTCGAAAGGCACGTTGAGTGGCGACAATGGAGCGGCCATTACCAAAGTATGCCTCGACGGCGAACGCGCGATGCTCTCTCGTCCAAAGCATGATCGAGATTGGCTGTGGGGGGAACAAAAATTGAGGACCTATCCTCTCGGACGCATCCCCTCCTAACTCCCTACCTTCACCCTTTGCCGTTTGGCGCGTTTTTCAAAAAAGTAAGTTTCTGTGCCGCACTGTATATTCTCAGTTATAAGGTAAAGGTATGATAAAACATAAATTGACGAAATATGAAAGATAGTAATGTAGAAAGTAAGTTGAACATACTTTTATTCGTTTAAATAGCATTTTATTAACTTAAAATATTTCGAATTATATAAAGCATCCAAAATTTTAATTCATAAAATCTTTTTAATGACGGTTTCAAGCAGGAAAAATTGTGTTTTGTATTTACTGTTATCTTATCCCCAAGTATAAGAGGAATATTCAATTGCAACTTTTATACATATAAGAATATTACAAATTATAATCCATATTATCCACATATGACTTTCAGGGAACACTTAAACCGTACCGGGATTAAAACCGTATATCATTTGTACGGTTTTACAGTAAACATCGAATTAGCTATTAGTATACCAAATATTACAAAGAGCATGTTTTATGACCTAGATTTTGTATAATCTTTACCAATCGACTTTGGCATGAACATGTTCATTTCTGCAGATAATTGCGCGACTGTTTATTACACGCTTTCGCACAGTCAACATGCCCAACGCACGTTCTATTAAAAAACTATAAATAAAGTGGTCTTTCCTTTTGCAGCATCTTCTTCCTTCAAATTACCTTATATTTATATACAGAGTATTCCAGAATAAAAGCTTATTCTTAAAATGACGTATTCCTGACATAATTCTAAGACAATTTTTCCTTTGCCAAAGTTCTATGCGTAGCTTAGTTTTCTAATTATAAACGAAAATAGTGAGCGAATTACGGATTGCGTACGGAAAGTAAACAGGGGCGCAACGCACTATTTGACGCGAGAGCTGAGTTAGTTTTTCAAAATATTCCCTGCGTTTGGTTTTCTAATCCCATTTTTGAGGAGTTACAGTATCATGCGTATCAATTTAGTTTTAGAGCCTCTTTGGGGAGCAGAGGTTCACTTATGTTTTTGCATTTGGTAGTAATTTGCATTCTTACTCCTTAGAGTTTGTCAATACTCGAGAAGGTCTACAGTTTAATGTCGAATTCGAACGGCGAAAAATCGCGTATATGGAGCACAGGTGAGATCGAATTTGGATTCATAGATCATGAATCAATCGCACTAAGCGGCGAACTACTCGGCATCCTGGGGAGCTGAGTTTCGATCAGCTGCTTGCTACGCGTGACATGATACGCGCACGCACATTTCCTCCCTCTCCCTCTCTCTCCTACCTTGTAGAGATGTCTTCATTCCACAGTTGAGCTAAAAAAAGGCAGGATTATTTCGTGACCTTGAATTCCGAGAATCTCGTAAATCCACACCAAATAATAAGTTTTTGTTTTTCACATCAATTGTATCACGATCATATTTATACAAATTTTTGTTTTTTTCATTAATTGTATCACTTATAATGTTTCATACACACTTGATTGATTTACAAACGAATTTATCAATTTGTCATTATTATAATAATTTGCCACTATCGATTAATTACTGTGTGACTAAAAATTAAATCCAAGAAAGAAATTGCATACAGCAATTAATAGTCAGAAGTTTTTCTTTTGTAATATTGTAAATTGTATCGCGTGTCAATACGTTCACGGATTTATCCACGCACTTATAGATAGAAGATAGAAGAAACTTTTTACAAATGAATCTATTGACTCATTACTATTAATCACTGCCGATTAATCATTTAGCAATTGAAAAATATTACAAAAAAGAAAACATTGCACACAAGTCACAGTAATCACAAAATCAAATTCCATCACAAATCAATACGGATTGATTTACACAAGCACTTGAACGACAAAATGAAGAATTTCTGACTTTGTTCTAAGTTTACTAACTTTTCTAAGTTTACTAATTTTGTTACTAACTTATTAATCACAATCAAATACTACCGATTAATTATTCAATGAGTTGAAATTACTTGAGCGCATTATACATATGTTACTCGACAGATTCGATGTAAACAAGTCAATAGGTTAGGTTGGTATGAGTTGGTTATTAGTAAGAAGGATAAATAATGCTTACTGCATGGCGTTATGATCGCGAATGGAACACCCTGTATATAAATATATATAAACATATATATACATTCGTAAACATAATTATATATAATTATATATGAAATATGTCCATATATATTCATACATCCTTCTTTCTTTTGTAAAATGATTTTTTCTAAAACAATGTGAAAATTATTCTTGCAATTATTTATATTTTCTAATTATTATTATTTTTTGATAATAAAACAATAATTTCACAAAAGAAAGAAGGATGTTTGGATATGTATGGTATATTTCATATACAATTATATATAATTTTAATTATGTTAATAATTTCCTAATAATAATTAATATGGTATTTATTGCATTGGTAATATCCTTTTACTTATTCCATATTGATTATTGGCACTGTCATGGTTCATTTAATTTTTTATTTAATAATATTTAATTTGAGACAGAAATTATGAAGGTTAAAAAAAACTGAGATGTGCATTATAAAGTATGTCAGACAAGGAAAGATTGAGTGTACCAACTTCTCGAAATATGTTTCGCGTTTCACAGTTAGTAGTCCTTGACTCTCACACGACATCCATAGACACAGAGAGTGGAGATTTAGAGAGAGAGAGAGACCGTCCAACTGCACACATCGGGTGCGTTCGAGGAGACACTATTCGCGATATGGACGCAAACGTTACCAACGCTGTTCGTGAAGCTTGCTAACGCTATCTCACCAATAGCATGATAGCGTTAGCAAGCTTCACGAACGATCCTAATGTAGCTTAATCCAAGTATCCATTGGTAGCTTAATCCAAGTATTTGTTAACTAAGCTAGGAAAAAGAAATTTATTTGTTATCGATCTTCATTTGTTTATTAATATTTAACGAAAGAAGATGAAATGGAAATAAAATTATACATTAGTGTTTGTTAACTAAACTAGGAAATGATAATGCCAAAATTTATTTGACTTAGACTTTCATTTATTTCTAACTTAATGTTTAATAAATGGACATTGGATGGAAACGAAATTATTCACTAATATTTATTAACTAATGACAGTAAGAACTGTAAGAAATAGATAATCTCACACCGTGACTGATGCGCCACTTGCGCTATTCGACGCTACTTCATCTCAGACTCGTTACCATCTCGACCCTTAACGACGGCTATTTATAGAAATGACAGTCGACTTTTGTTCCGATCATAGTAGTGATAAGATCGCTGTACTGATTGATCTATTTTCTTTATTGTAAATCAATTAAAGAATTAAACCAGACTTATTCGATAAATCTTTGTCCACTTAATTAAATAATTAGAAGAATACTAATCGTTGCCCTTCAATAGAAATACTTCTGCAAACGCTCGCAAATCAAAGCATCTTTCAGCTTAGAAGTAGGATAATACTAGTTTATGGTCTTGCGATCTGCTTCTGGAGTTGTTTATGGAGTATTCGAGTCCGACGCTTTTATATCAGTTGTCAGACAGTCTTGACCTTGAATAAATTAACCATTAAACGAATTCATGAAGAAGCATTCAATAAAAGATCAGTTATCAGTCAATATCTTATTTTTGAGACGACGGATTAGATTCCTTTCGCCTTTTGCATTGATTTACTCTTTACAATTATGGGGGACGCTTTTAGACGATCTTTCCATTGAGGAACTAAAAAATGAAGCACGCAGCTTTGGGCTTGTGTCTGCCATTTCTCGGGATTTGTTGATTGGTCAAATTATATCGCATTTGGAACGAAATGATTCTCTTGCTGATTTTGATCATTTGCTAATAAATCTTCCTCTAACTCTGCACAGATGTCTTTGATTTAACAATCTTGTACTTCGGGTTCTTATCCTCCTGCTTCTGATTCTTCAATGCATCAAATGTTTGATTTCTTCTCGGAACTATTGAAGCAATAGAGCGAGATGATGCAGTAGGTGACTCAGCTAGTTTCGTCAAACCGTATTATCAATGCAGATCTCAGGGAACAGTATCTTCTCCTGATACTTCTGGAGCTGCAAAGACCATAGGCCTTATTCACTGTTCCTGTGGCTCAGGCTATTTGCTTACCTCACAACTTCCCTTATTTTCTGGATTGGAAGATGAGAATGTTGAAATATGGATTGAAAAGATAGAACGTGTTTCCCGTATTCACGCAGCCTTCAACCAGGTAATACTTTTGACAACCTGTAGCAAGTTGAATAAAATCGCAAAAGACTGGTTAGATCCCAACTCAAATATCGTTAATGATTGATTCAATTTAAAATAAATCATTTCTCGAAAATTTAGAAGAGATATTCCTTATCATGTAACTTTTCAAAAGGTAGAAAATCGTAGATGTAATTTTACTAAAGAGTCTTTTCAGGAATACGTCATGCAGAAATTGGAACTGATGCAAAACCTTCGATTGCCTGAAAACGAAAGCATAAATTTCTCAATCTCAGAGATTGGAAATGCCTCAATTAGAGTTTCGATTTCAATGATTCAAGTTAAATCTTTGGATCAATTTTTATAAAAAATGCATGTACTAACTGTAGCCTATAGGGATACTTCCAAAAATCTACCTTCTCTTCCTTTTAAGACAAACAGGGATAAAGAAAATATAAAAAATGAAGCGGTTATTCCTGGAAAGCTAGATTTTTACCTGATTCTTTCTAGGATTTATTCTGTGTCTACTGCCGGATGAAAGGATACGCTCGAGACAACTGTGCTCATCTGAAAAGAAAAGAACAGAACAGACCTGTTTCCTCTTCTACTCAATCCTCTTT